>NC_081413.1:42511395-42570360 GCF_030272615.1 Cryptomeria japonica
ACCTTGGTGGGAAAAATTACTCACCCTAAGAACGACTCAAGTTGTAGTTTCCTCTGGTCTGCTATATAAAAAAAGAGATGAAAGTCATAGTCCACTAGTATTAGCATATGTTGTACTCTTCAACCTAAATGGAGTTTTATACTATAAGTGGGGTTGATTTGGATTCTTGTAGTGTGCTAAAAAATCTGAATTGTGACTAGAAATTTTAGTAGTGGCACACCCTATTTTTGATCGAACATTATGGTAATTTTAGTGCAAGGGCACAATATGTTTTTCCCCCATGATACTCACCATAAGGCTCCCTTGAGATGAGACATAAATCCCTAGAATATTATAAGCTACTTGTATCTTTCCAGGGAGAGTGTGATTGGGTCATCCTTCTAGTATTGGAGGCCCCTACCTATCCTCTCTTGAAAAAGACAAAAAAAATGTGCATTTCCATTTAGGTGTGATGAAACTTGAGTTGATGGAGATTCTAATATGTGAGATGAAGTTATTACCATGAGACCTTGACCTTAGGGATAATAAGTGTTTTAAGGGTATTTGTTTGTGTTAAAAAACCATCAAAATTGGGCTGATTTTGGCCTATAAAACATACACATTGTGCTCATATTTGGACAAAAACAGTTGTACATATTATGTATTCTTGTTTATTGTGTCTTCTTCTCACAAAAATATCAACATTTCAATTTGGTGACATTTTACAACTTCAAATTTTTTGGACAAACTTAAGGAAAAACATTTTTCACCTAAAACGAGTCTATGACATTTTAGAGAACATGTATGATCATTCTAGTCACATCTGTGTTCAGTTCTAGCACATGTTTTTAACACATTCTACCACATTTTTGTAACTTCCTAGTGTGTATTCAAACAAAATTAAAAATATTTCTACACTAAAAAAATGTGTTTTTGGACATTTATGTCACATTCATGCAACTTTCTAGAGTGTTTCTAAGAAATCATATTGCATCTTTGGACAAAATTAAGAACAACATTGCAATTGTAAAATTGAGTTTTTAGACTCTGAAAGTGCATTTTTTGAATCATTTTGATGCATCTATGGATTCATGCTACATCTATGGTTTCTAAGATTCAAAGAGATTCTAAGGCTAATTCAATAGGGATTCCATTTAGTCAATCATCACCTTTTCATGGATTTGCATCCACTTTTAGACATCATTTTGAAAACTTCCATTTACACTTTTCAATCAAATTCAAAGAGTTGTTTAGTAGGCCTTATTATTATCTTGTAAGCCAATTCTAAACATTCCTAAGTGGTCCTTCATCCGATTTGGCATCTTGTGTACTATCTTAGAATTTTGAGTTAAGGTCAACTTACCTATAGGAATTTATCATCTCCTAGGAAGCTACACCTTGCTTAGATCATCATATCAGCTTTTGAGAATAGCATTTTAGGACATTGGAAGAAAAATCTAGATTCTCTTTTCACTTTCATAACCATCTTACCTTTTCATAATCACACATTGCCATTTATTCTTCCACATTCCATTTTAGCCAAGGTCTTTTCATGGTTGAAACCTGATCTTAGAGGTCTACAAAAAAAGCCAAAGAAGCTCAAGGATCTCAAAATACAGACTCATATGTATTTGATGATGAAGAATTTTATAATTCATGACCTTTTGATAATCAATATAATGAATAAAAGTTTGACAATGAGCTATTTATGAATGAAGAAATTCAAGATCACATGTATGACACAAGATTTAATAAGGTGTTTAAGATAGTTTTGAGAAGAGATCACTAATGATATATGCACATGTTAATTCAAGATGGAGCAAGATTACCCTATGACTTTGATGTTGCACAAATCTTAAAAGCATATCCAAATAAACTCAATGGGAACAATAGTGGACCTAGACATGAGTGTACAATTCCTCATTCACTTTCATCCCTCTTTCAAAAACTCAAGATGCCTAATACATATGCTCATGCAAATTATACTAGACACACATATGAACAACTCTATGCACATACTTTTCATGGATGAAGAAATACCAATTCTTATAGTCAACCACAAGATGATGCTCAAGGCCATAATCATGATAATACCCATGCTAAAAGACCACATGTTAAATTTTATGATCATACCTAATAGAATACTCATAACATGAATTATACACATGGTCATGATGCATATACTCGCCCAAGACCTAGTGCACCTCATCAAAATTGCATGCGAAGTGGCTCATATAATAAATAATTTCCTCCACCACCTGAAGACAAATATGACCAATATCATCCTTACATGCAATACATCCCTCCTCCTACTCCTCCTCCCACTGGCTCAAACATAGGGATAACTTAAAGAAATAGGGAACCACCTAGTAATTATGTGTAACAAAAAATGGGTAGTGTGTGAACACTTACAAAGAATTACAAAATTTAGGACCTTTGTCCTTATTCTTTTGATAAAAGGATACCTATGCCACCTTTTCCTCCACATTTTGTGGTACCTAGATTTTATGAGTACAAAAGAAAAGGAGAGCCAAAATAATATATTAGATGTGTTTTCATGACATTCATAGAATTGGCATGAGAATACTCTTACCTAATGCGGCTATTTCCATAAATTTTAGGTGGACAAACTATGGAGTGGTTTTCTTAGTTACCAATTGGAATCAAGTCATGAGGTGAATTGGCAGAGTCATTTATACAACCTTTGTCCTACAACATTGAGTGTGAAGTTTCAGTGACAATATAATTTAAAACTAAACAACAAAATGGTGAATCATTTGCATCATTTTTGTAAAGATGGAGAAGCTTATCTATTTTATGTGTCACATTCCACAAAAGAAAATGGTTGAGATTTTTACGCAAAATATGAAAACAAAATTAGATATGACCTTTGTAAAGTATCCTTATCTACCTTTCATGAATTTATTGAAAAAGGTGTATTTATTGAGAAGGTCCTCATTGAGCAAGGTACTATCAAGATTTTTAAAGAAAATAAAGAGGAAGCTAATGCAAAAGAAAAACCCTGATTTTGGAAAAATAACAAAAATGTTGTAAATAATGGGATTGTTGATACAAACATGGTCAAACTAATGGTGAGTTTTTCTGGTGCTACAAAATCTAATAATTGATTTAATGCTCAAAGGAGACCAAGAACTCTAAGGAGGTACACAGGATTTGCATTAAATTATTTGGTTTCTAATAAGCTCATCACATTACTAGACAATCGACTATTTGAACCAAGAGTAAAACCCTCATGGTGGAATGACATCGAATTGTGTGACTACCATAAGAGCAAGGGCCATAAGACTAGAAATTACCATAAATTGAAGAATCTCATTCAAGACCTTATTGATAATGACACAATTGAAGTTGAGGGTAACTCTTCCAATGAGGAACATGCAATATTCAAGGAATCATTTCCTAAAAATGATAAGGGGAAGGCCCCTAAGAATGAAAACATGCCAATTACACTTATGTGGGCTATGAATACACTATCAATCATATCATTGAAGTGGAAACTCATGTGTCTATCATAACTTTAAAAGGAAAATCTCTCAAATGCAATGTCACTACTCAATAGGGTAAAGTTACTCTACAAGGTGCAACATCCAAAACAACTTCCTTGTCCAATAACTAATATGACCTTGTAGACCGATTGGGAAAGACACCCACTCTCATTTTAATTCTTGAACTTTTTCATATCTCACCTTTGCACAAAGAAATCTTAGACAAAATTTGCAATAGACATCCGTCCCTACTTATCTAAATTTAGACCAGTTTTGAGCCATGGTGGGACACCTTTCTACACCTCATTGCCTTACATTTACTAAATCAATGATGCATCTCCACAACAACTACATAATGCACCACTTCACATTGAATATTTCCTCCATAAACACCATATAAAATGATTCTTGATAGATGGATGAGCAGGTCTTAATATTTGCACTTTGAAAGTTGTCTTAGCATTGTGATTATTTGAAAAAGATGTAAATTATAGGAAGAAGATCAATAGAAAGGCATATGATGATGAAGAATTCTTGTCCAAAGTATTAGTCACTTTAACTCTTTGAGCAAGGTCAATAGTGAGAGATGTAGTTTTCCAAGTCCTTGATCTCAATCTCACATATAACATAATTTTGTATGACCA
This sequence comes from Cryptomeria japonica, assembly GCF_030272615.1. Classification (NCBI taxonomy): domain Eukaryota; kingdom Viridiplantae; phylum Streptophyta; class Pinopsida; order Cupressales; family Cupressaceae; genus Cryptomeria; species Cryptomeria japonica. The sequence continues at coordinate 42,515,525 of NC_081413.1, forward strand.
TGGATACATGCAATGATAGAAGTACCTTCATCTTACCATCAATCTATCAAGTTTCTGCATAATGGAAGAGAAATAACAGTTCCAGGTGATCCAAATCCATACTTTTGTTGCAATAATATTTTACCAAGGTTAGAAAAAATACTTGTTATAAATCGCGAAGCTAACCCATCTTCAACATATATCGATCTTGAATCACTAAGAGCTCCCAATTCAAAACAAGAAGAGATCAAAGGAAAATTCAAAGAGAAAGGAATGGGGGAGTATGTTGGACATTGTTGCTGCTAGGATATGTTGTTGTCATTGATGTCAACATATTCTTGTTATTTATTGCTCGAGTGGTTGCAAATTGGTTTATTGAAATCATGGTTTGGTATATGGAGTATTTCTAGTATCATTATATCTTTTTGTATTGGTTTTAGTGATCCAAGAGACTAATTGATCATATCATATGATTTGATTTATAGTTTGGATCTTCTAATCAATTCTTTACAAAGTTTGATAATTCCTCTGGTTATTCCGATGTGATCAGATATTGAGTTGAGTCTTTGGGAGATTGCTTCAGATGTTCATGTGTATCTTGATTTTAGATTGATCGTGATTTGGTACTCCGCAAGTTATCTTTCCTCATGTCAGTTGTCGTTGTTTGAGTATTATTGAGTTTCAGATGTTGATCGATGAAGATTTGATAAGTGGTGTTAATACAACTATTACAGATGATTATAACATGCTTGCTGGTGTTTCCTAATTATGTCCTATTTTTTTTATGATCTAAATTGATCGATGTACATAGTTTTGGTGTTTTGTTTATCCGGTGGTGTTCTTCCTTCTATATGAGACCTATTTCATGGCGTAGAATGTTGCAGTTGATCTTCGAATTTATTTCAGTGGTGTTGTGTGTTTGAGTATTTGATTTAGGTCCATGTTATGTCATGTATATCATTATATTGGTCTAATGGTCGATATTTGTATTGTGATGCAATTTTGTAATTGTGAGTTGAGGGTTTTACTGAACTTGTAGTCAAGGTTAATGAATTGTATAATAGGTGATTAAGTCATATAAATTAGTTTATTAGTGGTGTGAACAAGCGAATAAATCTTTTGACATTGTGATTGAGCAGAGATTGGAGTGTTGCAAAGAAGACATGTGCTTAATCGAAACTGTCATTAGGCATTTGTAGATGCTATTCTTTCAGTTCATTGGATCCCATATTGTTGTTTGAATATATGTTAAGTCAATGAGACTTCCTTGTAAGGTAGTGAACCTTCCCTGAGGGTAGTAGCCATCCAGGTTATTATATTTTGAGAAGCGATCTCTAGGTAGTGAGCCTGAATGGATGTGCATTCCTACTATAATTATTTTCACATACTACTATAGAGTATCATCTTAATGTGGGTAGGTGCTCACCATGGTTTTTCCCTTAACCCGATTTTCCACGTATAAAAATTTGTGTTGTGTGTTGTGGTATCAATTTTCTTATCTTTGTTGTTGTAGTTAATCTAATTTATATTTGAGGTTAAGTTTTCTAATCCAATGAAAAGTGATTCACCCCCCCTCTTAGTTTTCCTTCATTTATTGTTGTCGATGATTGGTAACAAAACCAGATCCTTTGAAAGAAGCTTGACTTGCTTGAGGTGATCCGGGATGGCAACTGGAGGTGTTATTTTTAAGAAGGAAAGTCTGAGATTTGATGGAAGTAACTATGCTATGTGGAAGAACTGGATGGAGGTGCACTTGAGATGTCCTAGAGAGGATTACTAGAACATTACAAAGGATTCCTATTATGTTCCTCAGAATGGACCGGTTACTGCTACCGAGATCAAGGATGCTAAAAATAAAATTAGAGCTAAGGAAGCATTGTTGAGTGCCTTGATTGATTCTAAGATGACTAATGTTATGGGACTTCAGACTGCACATGATATTTGGGAGAAGATTGAGACCTTGTATGAAGGAGATAAACAAGTAAAAGTTGCTAAGTTATAGAGTTTGAAAGGGAAATATGAGATGCTGAAGATGGGAGAAGATGAGGACATAAACTCCTTCATGGCTAAGGTGAATGTTTTTATCCTAGGTATCAGATGTGTCGGTGGAACCCTTGAAGAAGATGAAATTATTGCTAAGGTGTTGAGATAACTTCCTCATGCTTACAAACATAAGGTAGCTGCTATTGATGAGATCCAGAGTGTAACTACTCTAACAAGAGATATGTTGGTTGGAAAGATTGTTGAATTTGAATTGAGTGAGTTTTGTGAATCACATAGAAAGTATGAGACAAAATTTAGAGCATCTATATCCGGAAAGCAGAGGTATGATCTTCAAGAATGCAAAATATCCAGATATGATAGAGAGAGAAGAGAGATGGAAGAGAAAGAAAGAGATTTGGATGAGCTTGAAGCATTGATTGCCCGGAGATTGCCTAAAGGAGCTGGTAAGTATGATGGGAAATTGCCTGTGAAATGTTTCTCTTGCAATAAGATAGGACATTTTGCTTCTAGGTGCCTAAAGAGAATGTTTAAGTATGAGACACATGATAAATTTGATAAGCATGATAGGAATGATAGATATGAGGAGCATGAGAATTAGTATGATAAACCTTACAAGTCTAACCGGAAGTATAAACATCAGAAGAACTGTTATTATGCTATTGTTGAAGGTGTTATAGATGAAGAATTAGAAGGAGATGAAATTGTGTTTATTGCTACTAAAGAAGATGGACTGATACTTGTTGATTATACAAGTTTTACTATTGTAGAGAAAGATTTCACTACTAAAGTTGAAGAGAAAGATGAATGGGTGATTAACAATGGTTGTTCACATCATATGACTGGTGATAAAAGAAAATTTGTAAATTTGGAGGAGGTATGATGGTGGAATAGTGAGATTTGGAGATGACGAAGCCTATGTGATATGTGGTAGAGCTTTTATTTCCTTTGATGGTAAGCATAAAACTGATGATGTTTTGTATGTTGAAGGTTTGAAACATATTCTTTAAGTGTTACACATATGGTTGACAAAGGTTATGATTTGCAATTCAAGAATGGAAAATGCAAGATTCTAAATGCCTATGGTATAGAGATTGCATCAGGAACTAAGACTAGAGGTAATATCTTTCATTTGAATGTCAATGAGAAAAGTTTCCTGATTTCTTAGATTAATGAAAGTTGGTTATGGCATAGGAGAATGTGTCATGTTAATTTTGACTCAATGATTAAGATCAGTTCCACTCAAGCTGTTAGAGATTTGCCTAAAATTGTTAATCCTACTTGTAGTCACATAAATCTATCCATTTCAATTAAATGAATATTTTATATTTATTTGATTAAAAATCCACTAGCCAATAGTTAATTAAATTAACATTTAATTAATTCATTTTCAAACATTCTCCTATTAATTAAATAAATTATTCAATTTATTTTAATTAATTCATTAAACCAAATTCACAATCAATTAAATGAATAAATCCTATTTATTTCATTTAACCCCCTTTCTTCTTTTAAATAAACTAAATAAAACATTTATTTAAATCACTAAACCCCCCCCACTTGCATTCTTCTAAAAATGCAACTTGCACCTATTTGTTGAAATAAATGAATTTTATTTTAATAAAAATCCTATTTTCCCTCACCCACCAAACCCACTTGCAATCCTAAACCCCTTCTAGATTCTTCTAACCCCTTCCTAATTAGCCTAATCCATCCTCTAATTAGTGTCACATTCCTAAACAACTTGAAGTCACTTCTCAAAGACTCCAAAGTCTTTGAAAAGCATTAAATACTTTATGTGTCCAACAAGCTAACCTCTATAGTCTTCCAAACCACTAATGGCTCTTACATGACCATTTATAGTTAAATCCACTTGCACCCATGGTTAGGGACTTTGACCCCTAACTCAACCCTCATGTGGCCCATGTGTCTTCTCAAGCATTTATTGCTTTGACCATGGTTATCCTCACTAACTCTTGTACAAGAGTTTATCCATTGGATAAAAGCATTATTCTTTGAATAATGAATTTATTCACTCAACTCAACATTAACCTTACCTCCCAAGTTAACCCTAAGGTCATGTCAAGCACTTAATGCTTATTCCCTCTCCTATCAACCCATCTCTTGTTGATATTTGTCATCCTGGGATTGGATTGAAAGTCCTCACATCGATCATAAACCATTCAATCCTGACCCTTGTTGAGATTACTCAATCTCAACCATCCATTGCTCCATTTTTCCTATAAATAGAGCCCATTTCTTCATAATCTAGTTCCTAAAAACTTGCATGCATCTAACTTATAGCAAAATCTAGAGAGTATTTAGCATAATTCACTTTGGTCTAAAATTAATCTTAGTTAGTTACATAATATCTCATTTCTTAGCTTGTTCATGTTTGCATTTTCATGAGCATTTACTTCATACTCTTGAATCTCCATAAGACATCCAAAAATAGTGCAAAAAGCTACTAAGATCTACACTCATTTGGGAACTTGGAGAGGAGAGGAACAAGGGAGAGCTAATGGCGTAGGGAGCATCATGAGCGAAGTTTTAATGTTTATTCGGTTTTATCTCTCATATGCTTCTATGCTTAATGTTTCTTGATAATGCTTTTTAATGGTTTAGTTTTATGTTGATCTGACTAACCCCCGGACTAACCATTTTATGGCATTACACTACTAATCTGGTATGTAAGGAATGTCAAATGGGAAAGCAAATAAGAATTTATTTCAAGAGTATGCAATATACATCTGTTTGATTACTAGATCTTGTGCATACTCACCTATGTGGACATACAACAATAAGAAGTGTGCATGGTGATAGGTATTTCATGTTACTAATTGATGATTATTGCAGGATGATGTGGGTTGCCCTTTTTAGGGAAAAATAAGAAGCATTGGACAAATTCAAGATATTCAAAGCAAAGGTTGAGACTAATACAGGACTAAAGCTAAACTATCTAAGATCTAACAAAGGAGGAGAATTTTTTTCTAGTGAACTTGACTCATTCTGTGAGAAGCATGGAATTAGAAGATAATTATCCACTCCTAGAACCCCATAGAAAAATGGAGTTTTTGAAAGGAAGAACAAAACTATATTGAATGTTGCAAGGACTATGTTCATTGAAGGGATTATTCTAAAGAGCTATTGGAGAGAAGTTGTTAGCATTGTTGTTTACACATTCAATTGAGTGCATATAAAAGGTGATACCAGTAAGACTCCTTATGAGCTATGGTTTGGTCATGTTCCTACTATGAGATATCTCATACTTTTTGGAAGAAACTATTATATCAAGAGAGATGAGGGTATAGTAAAGTTTGATGCAAGAAGTGATGAAATAATTTTCATGGGATATCTACAAAGAGAAAATCCTACTGGTTCTACAACAAGAGACTGGGAAAGATAGTGGAAATTGAAAATGTGAAGGTCGATGAGAATTGTGGAAAATAAATCAGAACATGCAGATATGATGATGATCAGAGTATTGTTTTAAAGAAAATTTAGAAAGAAGAACTGAAGTGGAATGATTTGGTAGAGATGGTTAACTCACATAGTGTTGCTACCAGTGAAGAGGTGTAGGAACCTAAAAATTAGAATAATTAGAAGCTCTGAGGTATGTAAGATTGAATCACTCAGAAAATCAGATCATTGGTGATAAAAATAAAGGTGTAATGACTAGAAGAAGGCTAGCTACTGAAGAGGTACATGTTTTATTTCTAAAATTAAACCAAAAATGTCATTGAGGCTTGCAAAGATGAAAATTGGATGAAGGCTATGGAAGAAGAATTGAATCAGATTGAAAATAATAACACATGGGAACTTGTGCCTAGATCTAAAGACAAGAATGTGATTGGTACTAAATGGGTATTCAAGAACAAATTGAATGAATCTAGTGAAGTTGTCAGAAATAAAGCAATATTGGTATGCAAAGGATATTCACAAAAGGAAGGCATTGATTATGAGGAGACTTTTGCTCTAGTATCAAGACTTGAAGTTGTTAGAATATTGCTTTCATAGGCTTCTTATAAGGATTACAAGGTATATCAGATGGATGTCAAGTCAGCCTTTTTGAATGGTGATCATGAGGAAGAAGTCTACATTGAGCAACCTGATGGATTTTCATTATCAAATGATGGGGAAATGGTATGCAAATTGAAGAAAGCTCTTTATGGTTTGAAATGAGCCCCTAGAGCTTGGTATGCTAGATTGGATAAGTATTTGTTGAAATTGGGATTTACTAAAGGTACTACTGATAGTAATCTATATTACAAGATTGAGAATGATAACATTTTGATTGTTGAAGTTTTTGTTGATGACATTATCTTTGGAGGAAACGATGACTTGAGTATGAAGTTTGTTGGTGATATGCAAAAAGATTTTGGAATGTCTATGATAAGAGAGATGAAATTTTTCTTAGGTTTACAGATTTCATAGACTGGAAAAGGTATTTTTATATCTCAAGCTAAATATGTGAAGGAATTAATGAAGAAACTTGGGTTAAATGATTCTAAACCGGTTGGAAATCCTATGGTAACTGGTTATAAATTGTCTAAGAATGATGAATCTCCAAAAGCTAATCAGACCTTGTACAAATCTATGGTTGGTGGACTGCTATACCTGTCTCAGACTAGACCTGCCATTATGCATGTTGTGTGTGGCTTCTAGATATCAAGTTTATTAGAAAGAGAGTCATGTCACTATTGTAAAGATGATATTCAGATACTTGAAAGGGACTATGGATTATGGTTTATGGTATCCAAGGAATCATGATTTCATGTTATGTGCTTACACTGATGCTGATTGGGCTAGTGATGTTGATGACCGAAAGAGTACCTCTAGTGGTGCATTCTTTTTGTGTAAGAAATTGTTTCATGGGCAAGTAAGAAACAAGATTCAGTTTCCCTATCTATTGTTGAAGCTGAATACATTGTTGCTGCTAGTAATTACACTCAAGTAGTTTGGATGTAACGAATGTTGAAGGATATGATAGTTATCTATGATGAGATTGCTATCATATATTATGATAATTCTAGTGCTATCAATATGTCAAAGAACTTGGTGAAACTTTGAAAGACGAAACATGTATCAATCAAGTATCATTTCTTGACAAAAAAAAGTTAGTGAAGAGGAAGTGAAGTTAGAGCATGTGTTTACAAAGGAACAAATTGTTGATATTTTCACCAAGCCTTTGCCTGCAGATACATTTGTTTATTTGAGAGGCAACTTAGGGGTATATACCCCTCCTGATGGGAACTAGATGCATTGAGTTGAATCAATTTGGTGGACTTCACAGTCTTATCTTCTTCTTTAGATTGATGAGCTTATGATGCTCAACTAATGGAGTAGCCTATTGAGCTGGTTAAAATCATGATTTGTTTATTCAAAGGGGGAGAGTTATTTTGGTTTTCTATTATGAGAACCTTTTTCATTGATGTCACAGGGGGAGAGAAAGCATGTGAAAAACTGTCTTATCTGTTGTTGGTGAGCTAGATCTTAGGGGGAGTTTTTTGGAGATGTTTTCTTTCTTTACATTGATTGTTTTTCACATCCATATGTTGTGATCAATGCAAAAGGGCGAGATTGTTGGACATTGTTGCTGCTAGGATATGTTGTTGTCATTGATGTCAACATATTCCTATAATTTATTGCTATGGTGGTTGCATATTGGTTTATTGGGATTACGGTTTAGTATATGGAGTATTTCTAGTATCATAATTTCTTTCTATATTGGTTTTAGTGATCTAGGAGCTTAATTGATCATATCATATAATCTGGTTTACAGTTTCATTCTTCTGATCAATTCTTTGCAGAGTTTGGTATTTCCTCTGGTATATTATGGTTTGATCAGATCTTGAGTAGAGTCTTTGGGATATTTCTTGGGATGTTCTTGTGTATATTTATTTTAGATGGATCTTGATTTGGTCCTCTACAAGTTATCTTTCCTCATGGTAGTTGCTACTGTTTGAGTATTCTCGCATTTCAGATATCAATCAATGAAGATTTGATAAGTGGTGTTGATGTAGCTATTACAGATGCTTCCAATGTGCTTGCTAGTGTTTCCTAATTGTGTCTAATTTGTTTTGATGATCTACATTGATCGATGTGCATGGTTTTAGTGTTTTTTTAATCCGATGGTGTTCTTCATGCTATATGAGACCTATTTGATGGTGTAGTGTGTTACAGTTGATCTTGGAATTAACTCTGGTGGTTTTGCATGTTTGAGCATTTTATTAGGTTCATGTTATGTCATGTATATGATTATATTGGTCTACTGGTTGATCTTTGTATGGTATGATGTAATTTTGTAATTGTGAGTTGAGAGTTTGGTCGAACTTGTAGTCAAGGTTAATGAATTGTATAAATAGGTGATAAAGTCATGCAAGTTAGTGTGTCAGTGGTGTGTATGCATGATTAGAGAATGGTAAAGGTGTGAAAAAAGTGAAGACATCCTTCGATATTGTGATTGAGCAGAGATTGGAGTGTTGCAAAGAAGACATATGTGCTTAATCAGAATTGTCATCAAGCATTTGCATATACAATTCTTTCAATTCATTTGATTCTAGATTATTGCTTGAATATCTTGTAAGTCAATGAGACTTCCTTGTAAGGTATTGAACCTTCCCTGAGGGTTGTACCATTCTGGGTTATTGCATTTTGAGTAGTGAGCTCTAGGTAGTGAGCCTGAATGCATGTGCATTCCCATTGTAATTATTTTCACATGCTACTATAGAGTATCATCTTATTGTGGGTAGGTTCCCACAGTGGTTTTTCCCTTAACTGGGTTTTCCACATCAAAATATTGGTGTTGTGTGTTGTGGTATCAATTTCCTTATCATTGTTGTTGCTACAGTGAATCTAATTTGTACTTGAGGTTAAGTTTGCTAATCCAATGAAAATCAATTCACCCCCCTCTCAGGTTTCATTCATTGATTGTTGCTAACAAAGTATAGTCTAAATCAAACCATGTATCTTAATTTATTAGCAAACTCTCCTAAATCCTATGGTAGAGCACAACCAAAAAAGAAGATATCTACAATAATCAAAAAATGAGATCCCACTACCATCACTAAATGGGGTGAGATGGATGAAGTAGACCTTTACAAGTTGATATAACAAGATCCAATTGAATAATTAAATCAAGATCACATCATAATACTAGTAGAGGAATATGGTAAAGGCTTTAAATTCTTCCAATAGATATAGTACAATAGAAAAGGTCCTCTTGGACTACAAAGTGTAGTGTCATAAACTTGCACCTCCTGCAATTTTAACCACATTCGAAGTCCTCACTCTGATGATGACACCCTCCTTTATGACCAGGACCTCTTTCTGCATTTTCACCCCTTGAACCCTTCCTATTTGAGCCCTGAGATAGCCTCAGGACCCTGTTCGGGCCCCAAGATAGGGCAGCATAGGGGTGTGGCACCCCTGTCCCACTTGGACAGGGGCATGGCGCCCCTATCCCACCCTCTTAGGGTGGCCCCAAGATAGGTCCCCCCAACTCTATCTACACTTCAGGATCCCAAATCTTCCCGATGTTGGCCTTTGGTCAGATGAATTAATCTTTTGAGGCATGTATAAAAGGGATTTTTTTTCTCATTTGTAAGGGAAGGCAAAATTCAGGCAAAGGGATCATAAGAAAGCATAGGCAAAAATATACATGATCAAGCATTCAAGCATTCAAGTCTTCTTCATTCATCCATGGGAGCAATATTACAACATTCATTTGCAAGAATGTGTGTGTGTTAGGGTTTTGTCATGTTACATGTGATTTCATGTAACACTTGTCATTGCATTCAAGAAGCAAAGAAATCATCATCACCAAGTTGTAGATCTACAAGGTATACATTTCCATTGTTTACATTCAAGAATTTGCAATTACTTTCTTTCAAGGTTGATTCCTCAACAGGGGTTTGACTAAGGCAAGCCCCTATCCAAAACCCTTCTTCCTCTCTTTTTTGTGTGTAGGTTGCAAGTGCGCAACTGTAATTGCAGGTTTGGGCTTCATTTGCAAAGATGGAGGAAAATTTTTTGTTTCGTGGATTTTGTGGATGAGCATGTACATTGTCGCCATGGTCTCGACGAAGTTTCTCCCAATTTACAAGGAAGATCCATATCAGTCTAATTAACTCAGATCTAAAGTTACAGTGCAATCCCAAACCGGTAGCTCCTCATTTCACTCAATCTCTCTCTTTGTTCCACATAGTCAACAAGTCAATTTTGTTATTTATAAAAGAGGTCAAAACACATTTCAACCCTTGCAATCCACTCAAAATTCACATTCTTGCTTCTCTTGGATTTGGATGTAGTGGATTCAACCCCTCTTTTGAATGTAAAGTTCCTCCAAGTGAAAATCATCCTACTGACTTCCTTTCTCTCTCCTAGGTGAGGAGTCACTAGGGTTCAATTTTCCACTTTACATTTTGGTGAACCCAACATCTTACACATTAATTCTTATTTCTCATTATTAGATTTGATTAATTACAATTTGAATTTCAAATTTTCATTTCCAAGTTTGATCTATTTGCAAATTTTAGAGGTTAATTGCATAAAAAATACCCTTCATTTTGAGAAAATTAAGCTTATGAAGTGTAAAATTTTAATTACTTGTTTCAGATCTGATTTCTATTTCAAAATTGCAATTCAAATCTGTCTCTTTATTATGAAAATTCAGTGGTTAAATCATAAAACCCTAATTTTAAGATTCTTCTATTTTCGACCTTTGATTGCAAGTTTGGTTGATCTAGACATCTCCAAATCGATTGTTCTTTTGGATTCCATATTAAAATCATAATTTCTATCATCCCTTAAAATATTGAAAAATGTTGGTCGGATCATGTGCACTTTTGCCATGGTCCTTAGTTTTTTTCCTGAAATTTTGGGAGAAGGAATTGACTATATTTTTCTGCTCAAATCCAGAAAATCAGTGTACTTTATCAATTTTAACACTCTCTAAGGTCAAACACAAATTCAAAATTTATCACATTCAAATCTTACATGAATTTTCATAAAAAGGTCCTAATTTTAGATCTTCTTTTCCAACAAATTCAGATTTTAAATAAGAGACCTTCAATGGCAATTAATAAATTGGATTTGCTTGCTCTTTCACATATGATTGCATTGATTTTTTGCATATATTTACTACAATCATGTGTCAGATAAGAGTTTCTTTCATTTCTCGTTTCTTCTATTTATTCATAGTACTTGATCATATTGCGTTGTTAGGATTTCCAAATGATTTTCTTTTTAATTAGATCTCAAAGCTTTCATGTATCATTTATATTGCATTATGGTGATGTTGTTAACAAAATGCATTTCCTATGTTAATCACCTTAAAGCTTTTGTAGATCGTAAACCTAAAGATCCTAACCCTTGTACCTCTCCTAGGGTATCTTGTGTGGATGATATGAGACCTAATGCTGTAACCAATGACCTGTCTAAACAAGAGAAAACATTGGAAAGTAACATGGATCCATCTTCTTCTCATACAAATACCCTTGAGCAAGGGGACAAAAATAAAAACATAAACATTCTCACATCTTTAGATTCTCCTTATTCTCCTAAAACCTATCTTCAACAAAAAAGTATATGTCAGGAGGATGATGTCATGCATTTTATGCATGACCTTTCCCCTCACATAGAAATCACTAAAAATGAGGCTTTAGATGATGATGATGTTTCTCCCCAATCTTCCACAAAGGATAAGCTTAATAAAGGAAAGGAGATTTTTATTTCACATGATACTCCTTCTTCAACTACAAATCCTTTTCTTCCTCCTTACACATCAGATTTCAAAGAAATTCAAGATCTTGTTTCTTCATCTAGTCAATTGCAACATTCTTATAGTTGTGAATTTCATATAATTACAAAAAAAGGTTTTAAATGATAAGGAATTGGGAAATTTGAGCATGGAATTCGTGTCCCTATAAATCCTCCTACACAAACTACTACAAAAGGATTAGGGAATGATGCTCCTCTTTCTCTGGACGAATTCATTAGGCTTCCAAACTTCAAAGATTACCTTCAAAGACAACAAATCAAATGAGCCTGCAAGAATGCTTCTTCTTCAAAGCATCCTTTTGGTTCATTTCATCAAACCCATGACCATAATGCTGATGATTGCAATGATTTTCAAAAATCTATTCAAGATGGCATAGACAGTGGCAAAATTAGAGTTGTGGATAATAAACCTTCCTCTCGTAACAAACCCTCTCCTCTATGTCAAGCCAATATTTACCATCCTGACAAATTAGCTGCAAGAATCTATTGGAGACTCAAATATGACAAGAACATTTCCTTTCCTCCTCAAAATAGAAAAAACATTCTAAAGCAAGTGAAAGGTATTGAATATTATATTTTTCATGATTCATATTCACATTCTCTTGGAAAACGTTATGCATTTAAGAAATTTGTTCAACTGCAATATGATCTTGCACACATTTGTCTTACATTAGATATAGTTGTATTTCTTGGTAAAAACATAATGCCTTAGCACTTCTTGCTCTTCACCCTATGTCATAACTAGCCCATTAATGAGGGCTCTTTATCATTTGTGGTGGTATTATTTTTATTTTACATACTTTGGGGTAGCAACATGAAGTCTATTTTCCTTTTTCTTTCTATACACTTATCTCTATCTTTGTGCATTATTCATTATTCGATCTCTTTTCTTGCATAGGGTTATTCTTATGTGAGCATATAATTGTTCTTTGGTTTTCCTCTTTGCTTGGAGAGGGGCATCTTTAATGAGTAGTGCACTTCTTCTCTTTCCTTCATTCTTTTGGAGAACTTACCTCTTCTATGGTTTTGATTATTCACAAGTATGATATGCCCCTTAGCATGGAATGATCTCTTGAGAAGTATGTATCCCTTCCTTGAAAGGATTTGTTCCACTAGGAATGCATATCACTTGAAACTAATCACCATCAGAAAATGTGTAATGTTTCTCTGTTCTCCTCACTTGGGGGGCAAGTATTTTCACTCCTTTCCCTTTATTTCTTTTCTCATTTATCATTATTTTCTTTAGGGGATGCATTTTTCATATGTGATTATCATTTCTTACAATGATATGCTTTTATTATTAATCCCCCTTGGGGAATATGTGATGATTTTTTCTCTCTTCCTTTTGAAGATAACCACTTCTTGAGACATGTATTTTATATTTACTAATGTCCTTTCTTGCATGTGTTAATGTAAGTTCATTGCAAATTTTCTTATGTTTAATCTCTCTCTAGAAGATTGTGTAAGCTCTTCTCATTGATCATACACTTGGGGGGAAATGATCTCTCTCCCTCTCTTTCTCTAGGGATTCGGTTTGCCCTATTTTGTGGGGGGTGTGAGTTTTATTACTTGATTTCATTCCTTGTGCATAGTTGTTGGTTGTCGGTTCAAGGATTCTCTCTTATACAAGAGGTGTCAGTCCTTGTCTATAACCGCTTTTCACAATTGGTAATGTACATCTATGATAAATTCACCCATCCCTCTGGGGGCTAAATGTGAGTCATCCCTCATCAAGAATCCCTTTCACCTAGGAATAGGAGGAAGGATTTCATTTTTGTTCTCTCCCTTTCCTTGTTCTAGAAGATATTATATTTGTCTAAGACAATTCCTCTTGGGGGTAGATGTCTTTTTAGCAAATATCTCTTCTCCTCCAAGGATCTCCTTTACACTTACAACAAGATATCTCTTTTCAACTATCGTATCCTAGCTTGAAGAAGTATTCCCTCTCTTGCCTGGATTTATGATGATATTGCATAGTAGATATCTTCTTTGTGATGAAGGTAGGTATCCTTGTTCTACTTTCCTTAAGATATCAACATTAAAATATGTTGACATCTTAAGGGGGGGGGGCACCCACACTGATCCTTTGAACTATATTTCTCTTATGCATTATACAATGGGACAATGTTGAAACCAAAGGGCGGCCTCTTAGAGAAAGGTTTCATCAATTTTATTGTATAATGGGACATTATTACAACTAGAGGGAAGCCTCTTAGAGAAATATGTCATCACTTTTCTCTTGTACAGTGGGTCATTCTTAGAACCCGAGAAAAGACTCTTAGAGAAAGATGTCTTCACTTCTTCTTTTCTTGTACAGTGGGTCATTCTCAGAACTAGAGCAGAGACTCTTGGAGCGAGATGACACCACTTTTCTCCTATGCAGAGTGATTTTCAGAACCAAAGCATAGACTCTTAGAGAGAGATATCACGCCTTTCTTGACACTTGTACTATACATTTTATACAAGTTGTATTGTACTCGGGCACAGACTGCTATGAGGCACTTCGAACCTCACTTACACACATGCGCACTTGAGGTTGGGTGGAACTAATGATGTTCCCACTCTTCCCCTTTTACATGGATCACCCAGACAGGATTGGGGGCTAGATTTCCATGTCCTTCTCGCCATGGATCACCTAGTTTTAGGTGTGAGATGTCCATGGTTTCTCTCTTGTTCACCTTTCTTCTCATGGATCACCAAAGTGTTTATTCATGTCCTCTCTCTTCTTCCTCTCATGAACTCATAGTTTTACTATTGATGGTTCATGGATGATGTTAACTTTTCTCTTTTATGTGATTTCTTGTGTTTATGTAGTGGCATTTGTCTCGTGTCCTAATTAGAGGTTGAGATATTTGGATATTGAGGTCTCTTTAGCTAGTTGGTTTGTGTTATTGTTTCTTGTCTTCATTGTGTGTCTTTTATGCTTGGTCTTGTTTTTTGTTTTCCTTGTTCCTTTTTGTTTTGTGTGCTCTTGCATATGTCTGAGTGAGTTATGATCCTAAGATTGGGGGCTTGGTTCCTTGAGATTAGTGGCATCTTATACTCCTTGTGGTATTGCTCTGCATCTCTCATCTTCATCTCTATTTCTTCTACTTTATCGACAGTAGTGGCATAAGCCATACTCCCGCTAAAGTTGGGGATAAATGTAGTGTCATAGAATTTTTCCCCCTAAAATTTTAACCACATTCGAAGTCCTCACTCTGACGATGACACCCTCCTTTCTAACTAGGACCTCTTTCTTCATTTTCACCCATTGACCCTTTCTTGTTTGAGCCCTGATATAGCCTCAAGACCCTATCTGGGCCCCAAGATAGGGTAGCACAGGGGCGTGGTACCCCTGTCCCACACTCTTAGGGTGGCCCCAAGATAGGTGTTTCCATTATGGATGAATTGATTATGTGTTGCATTGATTTTTTGTCATTGATGTCAACACTAGCTATTATGGTTGGTTACAGGCAGACAAGTTTTGGTTACCTGTAGAAGATCTAGTGTTATCGGGATAAGAGACTATCTGTTGGACACTTCCGGCATGTTTGGATCAGTAAAGTATGTTTGATTTCATGTGTTATATACTCCATGAGAATGTTTTGGTTAGTTGGTATTAGCTTGGTAATCAGATGCTATCATACACTCTAGTAAACCCTTACCAACACTGGTTTAAGGCTTTACCGATAGAGCTTTCATTGAGGAATTGTGACAGGATGCATAGTTGGTGTTGTTGCAGCTTCTTCATGGGTTTCAGGATGTTGAAGATGTTCTTTGATCATGCTTCAACTACTTGAAGACATTGCTTTGGTGTGGTGGACCCAGAATAGGTCTGGTACCTATCTAGGTTATGGACCGGTATCATGCTAACATGTACTCTACACATTACTGGGGTGTCTCGAGATTGATGCAGGAGCATCCAAGAGACCACATGAGACCAAGAAGATTAAAAGCATGAATGAAGACCCCAAAGCATCCTTGAAAGTGAATTGGAATGTTTTGAAGCCAATAATGGCCATTCGTAATGACCAATATGATTTTAAAGTAAAAAATCCTAAAGGTCCTGATAAAGGCCTTAGGACCAAAAATGCTATGTAAATGGGCAAATGATGCCTAGGAGTCTAGATAGATTGAATAGGGTTCTAATATGCTTTAATGGTCATATCATGTCAAAATAATTTGATTAGGATAGGTTTTAGTTGATGAAATGCTTTAGAAATAAAGTTAGAAATTCAAATTTTGAATTTTAATGGCTAGTTACAGTTTTGGAGGGAAAGTGGTTTATGAGTTGTTTTGTCACTCTAATCACTCAAACTAATTGGATTTAGGTTTGGGAAGTTAGAGGAAGGATTTATAAAGCTTTGTAATGCCATTTTGGCTAGGTTGGATGTACTGTACGGATATAGTACGGACAGAACAGTAAAATCAATAAAAACTAGTCTTTTCTTGCTTTTCCTTTGATTTTATTGATGGTTTATTGATTGGGAAGTGTTGTATGTTCATGGTGGAGGCTAAAGGAATTTAGGAATCAGTATTAAACATTGTTTTGAATGATTTTATAGAAGGTTTTGATCAGATATTGTCATTTTGTGTTGGCTGTCCTAAATTTTCTGAGTGTTACATTGGCATTGAAGGCCCAAAATGCAATTTGGAGCCCTTCTATGGATGTAAGAATCTGATTCTAATAGGAGAGGCTCTGCCTAACATGTATAATACATTTCTAACCCTTATAACATGTTGGAGATGTGAAGTTGCAGGTGTACACCATGGGTTTTGACTGGGAAAATACATGGTTTTGATGCCATAGTTGTAGCAGCAGAGGATTGGCCTTAATGAAGGGTCATTTTTATGTTTGGATCAGTGTTGGTATGTTGAATAAATGGTGAATCAACCTTTGTTTGATTCTGGAAGTGAGTTTTGATGGGATTTTGAGCAAGCCCTAGGTTTTGGGTTGATTTAAGGAGGTTTTTGTAACTTGGGTATTTGGGAGTGTAACCAGACCTTGTAACATGGAAAATATTTGGTTTTGGAACCTAATAAGAGACTGTACAAAGTGGTTTTTCTTGGTGTTAAGTTTTGTTGGAACTTGCTTCACAAAAGTGGCCTAATTAGCCCTATCGGCTAGAGAGGACAGCGAGTTTTTGAGGCATTTCGTCCAAAACACCAACACCTAATTTTTGGATATGTTATTGCTGTTAGGTAGGGGTATTCATATCCATAATTTTTTCATTTGATATGTTTGGAACATTGTGGATAAATTTGACAAAACCGGTCAGTAGGCTACTAGACAACTAGGCCTAGTGAAGGGCTAAAATTGGGTTTTGGTATCAAATGTTGGGTTAAGGGTTTGAAAACATTGGAGACATGTTAGTTGGAGTTATTTGAAGTATGTGGAGGTAGGGGAAGAACTTGGTTAAGATGGAGTCAAGTTTTAAGCCTATTGAGGCATTGTGAGTACTTTGTGGCACCATAGAAGCATAGGGGTTTGGGTCCATAATTTATCCTTTTCATCTGCAAGTTTGTGTTTAGCCCTACTACCTCTGCATCAGAGATGATTTATGGATTTCTTACTATTGTTTTGGTCTTAAGCTGACATGGAATATCATTGTAATATGGAATCATGTAATGATCTTATTGCAATATATTTAGGTGGCCGACCTAATTGGTTTAGGCCTTAAGGTTTGTATAAATAAGAGGTATAAACTCTTTATAAAGTATCATGGTTATTGGAAAATTCATGGTCAAGGAATGTAATGTGTGAATATTGTAATATCATTCAAGCAGAGGAGTTGGTAGATCATTGGTGATCGAATTGAATTGAGAAGATGATTTAGTCCTTTGGCACTGAGCTTAACCGACACTGTAATTAGGAATGGTAGATGCTATTTCTAGCAATTCACTCTATTGGATTTTTGTCCATTTATCTTGGGATGGTTGTAACCTCTCTATAGTCAGTGTGACTCTTTTGTAATGAGAACTACACTCTAGGCAGTGTGCCTTCCTGCAAGTGCAGGCTCCTCATTATAACACATACTTTCTACAGAAGTATCATCTGACTATGGGTAGGCTTCCCCCCATGGTTTTTCCCTTTCCAGGTTTTCCACGTATAAATCATGGTGTTATGTGGTATGGTTGCTTTGCATTGATTATCTAGTTAATTGTTAAGTTATATTGTTTACTGGTATCTCTTCCTACTAGCATCTGTATGTGCTTTACCAGTACTTGATTTGTTTAAGGTTCTATTGTGGATTAAAAGTTATAATCTGTTAACAACTAATTCAGCCCCCCTCTCAGTTGTTCACCAATTTTCCTAACAATTGGTATCAAATCTTTGATCCTCTTTTGTAGAAGCTTAACCACTTGAGGTAGATCCTATGGAAACTAACACTTCTAATCCACTGAAAACTATTTTTAGAAGAAATCCCTAAGCTTGATGGAAAAAATTATGGGACATGGAAAATTTGAATGGAGACTCATCTTAGATGTCTTTGCAAGGATATTTTGGAGATCACTGATAAAGGATACACACCTTATGATCCAGCATCTGGCAATCCTACTCCTGCAGATCTGGATAAGAATATTGAAAATGATTGCAGAGCTTGAGAAGTCCTCTTGTGTGCACTTACTAATCAGAAAATCATGGGATTGACTGATAAATCATCAGCTAAGGTTATGTGGGACAAATTGAAAACTCTTAATGAAGTTGACCCTACTGTCAAAATTAGTAAACTTGATGGTTACCGGGTAAGATATGTGTTGTCAGTGTTTTAAATAAATTGCGAGTTTTGCCTTCAATACCTAAAGAGGTCTGTCAAGGTTCAGAATTTGTTTTCTGGTCCAAGGGTTGTGGTTTCAGAGGGTTTAGGGTTTTTCATTTTCAAAATTTTCAGTATGCGAACCTTTCTTTCTTTTTGCTCATTACCTATTTCCACTTAAGTGGAAGGGTTGGGTACATCGTTAAAGGGGGAGGCCCCTCTTAGGTCTAGGCCTAGGTGGGTTCTAATGTTTTAATTTTTTGCTTATTCCTAAGTTTTAACCCCTTTAAATTCCCGAATAAGGTTCTTAAAGTATTGAGCAGTTGATTGTTCATCCGACGAATATCGCTGATCCGCTATGCGAAAGAACCCAAATTTTATCCTTTGCGAACTAGCGACTAGAGGGTGGGACCCACTCTTAGGTGGCATTCTCATTGTGTTAACGTACATATAAGTTGTTGGTGCATCGACAGTTGTTGCTAATTTGCTATGCGAAGTTGCCTGAACATTACCCATTGCAGACCAGCAACAAGTCACTAGCAGCAAAGCAGCTACATCGAGCGGTTAAGGCACGTGGTGTATGGTTGGTGGTTAAGTGTTTGTGACTTTTAAAGGTTGAGTGAGTTTGATCAAATCTCATGGATGTTGCTAATCTGCTATGTGAATTTGCATGACCTTTAGTCTTTGCGGATCAGTGACTAAGTGGTGGGGCCCATGAAAAGAAAGTGGTTTCAGTTTGTTAACATGTTTGCATGTTCCAAGAACATCAAGGGTGGTCACTATATCGCAAAGGGAAGTTTCCTGAAAGTTAGTCTTCATGGATCAGCGACAAGCCACTAGCTGGAATGGTTCAAGCCACTAGTTCATGCAAATGGTTACGATGGAAAATAAAATGGTAGCGGTTAAACTCTTAAAGGTTTTAAAGATTGGTTAGTTTTGTATCATCCAACGACTGTCGCTAATCTGCTATGTGAAGTTGCATGACCTTTAGCCTTTGCAGATCAGAGAATAAATGGTGGGACCCGCTCTAAAATGCACAACTCAGGTAATTTAAAAAGCATGCTAGTTTTGTATCATCTCACGACTCTTGCTAATCCGCTATGCGGAGAAGCTCGACCGTTAGTCATCGCGGATTTGCGACTAATGAAAAAATACTCAGAGAAATTCTCTTCTGATCCGTTGGAGCCAAAATTTTGAATCATTTATGAAGATTAATTGCTGAGGTGTGTCGTTTAATTAATCCTCATAAATGATTAGTTGCAGTGAGTAAGTTTTCTTGCAACTGTGTTTTACAATTACAGACTACTTGATTATTGAGTGCTTGAATTTTCAGAGAGGTTGTTTGAATTGTTATTAAAGTATGGGTAATTCTGAGATGGCACCGCGAAGGGAATTCAGAGGGAAGCTAGACTATCAGGAAAGAGAAATTTGTGATGATTTCTTAGAGCAATTGTCCCAATCTACCAATAGTGCAGTAAAAATGAAGGAGCTTGTGCCTAAATCTCCTTGCTTGAGAATTGGTGACGGTTTGTATGATAAGGGGTATTGGCTGAGAGATGCCTAGATAGGAATAATAGGTTTAGGACTTTTCAAAGTGGGTTTTAGTCAGTGAAGTTTCCCTGCTCCAATGAATTATGTAAGGGAATTAGATGTCGGGAAGCTTGTAGTGCCTGGAGTTTTCATGGATGTTGATCTATTGACCCAAATTGCAAAAAACTATGATCCCATTACTAAGACTGTAAGGAATGTAAATGGCGGGGTTTTAATTGAAATCACTGATGATGAATTCAGAAGAGTTTTCCGACTTAGTGAGGTTTCAAATTACTTGGAGCCCATTAATTTTGAATTGCTTGAGAAGCTTTATGAGGCATAGAGGAATCACTTCAGGAATGGTCCATTGAAAGAATTCTTTGCAAAAATAGGGGGATTGATATTAGAAATCCCAAGCACAATGGAGCCTTTCCCTTTGAATTTCTTTACTCTGAGGGATAAAGGAATCTACTAGTCTTTGTGTCAGATTTTTGGGGAAGATGCAGAAACCACCATGCCGACCCACTACATTGTTGGCATTATACACTCTAATGAGAAATGATGGTGTTGTCACTGATGGCAAATTTTCTGGCAACCACTCGATATTCATCTAGTAAAGCCACCGGCACCGACATAGACATCTACATACACTGATAGACACTGCACTGGTAGCGGCTACAATGCATACCGACACTCCAGCCGACAAGGAATAAACTTTTTTTTATTGTATTTAATGTAATTATCTTTTGTAAAGCCGACATGGCATATTATAAAAGACTCATATATATGTATGAGATCTTATAGGTCATTTTGTGTAAGAAGTATGGTAGAAGGATATTATGAATGAATGATATTTTTGTATAAGGAGATATAAGTTGACAACAAAGGTTTTGGTTATAGAATGAGCTTAAACCGGTACTGAACTTGGCATAGTTGATGTTGATTTGAAGTAGTACATTGTATTGGATTTTCATAATCCATTTTGTAAGTCAGTGAGACTTCTATCTTGTAAATTGAGCAGTGAGCTCTAGGCAGTTGGCCTTCCTGCATGTGCAGGCCCCTCATTGTAAGTAATATTTATTCATTGGCTAGTGAGTGAATATTGTGGGTCACAAATCTCACCGAGGTTTTTCCCACACCAGGTTTCATCATTAAACATCTTGTGTTATGGTGCGTTTTCTATGTTGTCTTTATTGTTCCTTTTTACTGCATTAATTCTTATTTACCGGTACACTGTTTTGGAGTGCAAAATACTTAATAAGGTTAAATGTTCTGTTAACCGGTTAGATATGGATTCACCCCCCCTCTCAGTATCTTTGGGACTATTATTAATCCTAACAATTGGTATCAGAGTCTGGTCCTCTATTTTCAAAAGCCTAACTGCTTGAGGAAGATTCTGACACCGACACAGATGGAGAACTTAAGAAATAAATTGGAAGGAGCTCTTGTAGACTATGATTCAGAGAAGTTGAAGAATATCAAACTTGAAGATGATCTAAGGACTGCACAGGAATTCATTCAAGGACTTCAGGAGAATCTTACTATTGCTAGAAATAAAAGAAAAGAACTTCATAAGAAGATGCAGAGTGACAATGATGAAAAGGAAACTCTTAATGAACTTGTGAACAAGATGAGACAAGAAAACAATACTATGAGATTTTGTAAAGATGTTGAAGATAGGAAGAAGAATAAATATGAATTGACTAGAAGACTCAATGATGTTGGAAATGAAAATCTAAGACTCACATTCAACATGATAAAACTGAACCTATGAGACAAATGGGAATTCTAGAAAATGAGTTGGTTACTGCAAATCAACACAAAGAGAAATTCAAGAAAAGTTCAGAGGAACTTGATGATATGCTGAAAAGTCAGAAACCTAATGGAGATACAAATGGACTTGGATTTGAAGTTGGAGAAAGTTCTAGTACTACAAACAATCATGATCACAGTAAACTGGTAAGACAACCTAATGCTTACAAATTTAATGGGAAATGCTTTAACTGTAACAAGTATGGCCATAGAGAAAATCAATGTAGATCTAGAAACAATCAGAACATTTATGCACCCACCGGTCAATGTTCCAAAAGCAACTGTAGAATGAATGTGAGATGTTATGTTTGTGGAAGATTTGGGCACTTATCTAATCAATGCAAGACACAAACCAGCATAGGATATGGAAAGGCTATTCAGAAGAATGATGTGACTTGTTATGCTTGTAAAAAAATTGGACATATTGCAAAATTTTGTAGAAGCAAGACTTCACTGGCAAATAATAAAGGACCCAACTTGAAAGGCAAAGAAAAGGTTCATGAGGTAAAGCAAGAATTTTCAAAACAATAGATTAGAAAGTCAGATCATAATGTTGATGAGACTATTCCTTCACCGGTATAACAGAGTATTACTCCAGTGGTAGGAGATTCTTCATCCCACTGAGAAGTAACCTTTTTGGGGTATTGCAGCAAATTGAATATCATGCAGTTTACCCTCAGTCGATGGTGAGAAGATAGATTTCTTCTTTACTGAAAGATGTGTTAAGTTTTCACTTAACTGACAAGCATTTAATGTGGTTGTTGAAAAAAATTTCATTATAAATGATCAGTTTTCCTTCATTTTTGATTCACCAAGCATTCAAATTAGCAGAGAGCATGAAATCTGAGTGAAGGCATTCAAGGCGAAGGTGTGAAGTGGTTTCTTTCAAGCATTCAAACATTATCAGATAGCTTAAGGTATTTTTCAAATGCCTTCCTCTTCTGCTCCCGAATTTATTGCAAACCCTACTATTGTGGAAAATATAAAACACCCTAGGCTCGTATTTAAAATTATTCTCAAGATAGCTAAGCAAGACGATTCCATAGGCACATTTTCAAAGATTCCTAAAGGTGTAGCTTATGCTGAAGACCCTAGGATATATATTCACTACAATATTAAAGAATTAGGTTCTGAGGAAGTGTTAAAGATGTTTAAAATCATAATTTGTGATGAAAATGGCAATGTCAAACCCGAGCACAAGGTTATTGAGACTTTAGGTTTTGTGGAAATCTTGAACATCCCTAAATTTTTGAAGGAAGTTGTGAGAATTGTCCTAAGTAGGGCACATGGAGAATTTCTTTGGTTAGATTTAGTCTGCAAATTCACCTGGCAAGCAATTAGGGTAGTGATAGGTCTACCCTCAACCGACAGCAGACCTGACAAAACTAAGAAGGTTCCTAATAACGAAGTCATGACCTTAACCAGAGCAACACCTGATAGTAGATCTCTGAGAGTGAATGACATCAAGGACATTAATGTGAGATTCATAAGTGTGATTTTAGGTTACAAGACTACACATGCAAACAAATTTAATTCAGTTTCTAGTCTTTGCATTAATAGTGCTTATGAAATGGTCAATACTGATGCAAAAATAGATGTGTGTGAATGGTTGAAGGATGAGCTAATTGATAACTTGAAGAAGATAAAAAGTGATAATAAAGGGCCATTTTGTTCTGGTAATCTCTTAGTATGCCTTATGTTGTATTTCACAAAGGAAATTCCCGGTATTGGATAGAAAGACTTTGGATATGACATACCGATAGGCAAACAATTCCAAGAAGCTTTCACCGACATGGGTACTGCTAAGGAAAACAATATAACTGAATATTTCAAATCTTTCCAAACCAAAATGAAAACCAGAGAGAGACTACCACAGTGTAGTAGATAAATATGATAAGGAAATATGTTTTGTAAAGAAGAAAGATGAATCATGGATGGAAGTTGTATTACCTAGAACTGTATGGGTAATAGAAATGGGTTATGAGGTAGATCTAAACATTGTTGAAACTTATGCAAAAGCTTTGTTAGATGCACCTAGAGAGCCATCCGAAGAAGTTTTTGGTAGCGCTAAAACAATTGAAAGTGGTGTACGAACAATGAAACAAAGGAAGAGAAGAGAAAAGTATATAAGAGATGCTTCTAAACAAGTAAAGGATGTAAAAGAAAACATTATGAACCTTACTGGTATAAAGGCAAGTGAACTAGAAGGACTGCAACCAGAGGCACACATTTCACCATTTGGCATATCATCTGACAGTGAGATATCTGCAAAATTCAAGAGAGTTGATAGGAAGAGAAAACCCTCACCGGTACCCTCTCCTCCACCCAAGAAAACAAGAACCTTGAGAAAGAAACAGCAAGCAGTAAGGCAACCGACAAAGAAACTTACACCCAAGAAGAAACAAAAATAGGTTATACCTCCTTTAGATAATTTGTTGAATGAAATAACTGATGATGGTAAGTTGGCAAATGTGAGCAAATTGTATAACACATTCACTGATTCGGAAAAGGAAAGTATTGAAAATTGTATAATTCTACATCTGGACATATACAAGAAAGTGTTAATTGAAGTTGTAGATGACTTACCAAATGATCTATATAGAAGGTTAGATGCAAAGAGGATTGCAGTAATGGAGTTAGACAAGAAACTTAAAATAGAAAAACTTCTAGTTGTACATCCAGTTAACTTTAAAGAGGAAATTGATGACTTAATTTGTGAGGCTAACCGATTATTTTTTGCTAGCGGTCACCGGCAAGTGAGCTTGATGACTAGTAGAGTTAATGAGATTGCAGAGGAAACAACTGATAAATGGGATATCTTTTTGTAGAAAAAGAAAAACAAGAGGATTTGAACAAGTTGAAGAAAACATTTAAGGTATATCAGAAAGACAAGGACAAAGGGAAAGGTAAAGTTGGTGGAATACCAAGCATCAAAATAACTGACAACTTACCACCACCCTTGGACACTGCACTGGTACATATTGTTGATACACTAGCTACTAACAGTGTAGGTACAACACATGATAACACTAACCCTGAATCAGAAATTCTATTCACCATGAATATGGACACTCAGGAAGTGAACATTGTTGTGGACAAGGATAATATAGAGCTAAAGAATGATATTGCTGATAGTGGAAACATTGCTAAGCAACTGGTAGAGAATGTTGAGGTTAAAATAAAAATAGAGCATAAACTACAAACCAAACAACCATTGGACACTAGTATGAATATTGGTAGATAGATGTTGGCACTGAGAAACCTACAGAGACAAAGATACTAGTAGCTGAGAACACAGAAAAACCCATAGAGAAATTGACAGAGCCATAGGTACATATTGAGATAGTGAAACCAGTAATCACTGAGAAACCCAAACCATTATAGGTTGAAACACAAACTCAGACTGATTCACCCGAGGATAATACAAGCAAATTGGTAACTAATGTTGGGAGCACTGAGGTAATCAAAGCAGTTAGTCAAACATCCGGTACTTCTTTAAGTGAATTCAGGCCTACCAATGAGACAGAGGTACTCCTGGACTCTATCAAGATAATAATTGATTGTAATGCATTGGCTTATAAAGCAATTGATGAAACAATACCTATTCTTAAGATGATTGCACCAAAATGTAATATAGATCATGTAAAGGATTTTCTAGGTCAGTTAGACACATTGTCTAAATTTATTGCTGGAAATATAATAACAGTTGATAAGGTTAATGAGGATACATTCAAAGAGAAAATGGGAAAAGAAAAGGAAAATTTCTTTGAGGACACAATAAAGAAGTGCAATGAACATATTAACACACTTTTACCGGCACTAAATACAACAATTTTGGAATATAAGGAACTATACAGAGAAACATGCAAGCCACATCTGTTGACAAAGGACATTGAAAAGGAAATAAGCAAAGCACAGAAGGAGATAGATGATATAGCTGATAACATTATTGGTTCATCTGAACCTATATCAGTTATTGAGCAAGAAATAGCAAGATTTGAGGAAAAGTTGGAGAGGTTTGAGAAAAAGAAGGAAAGGATCAAAGAAAATGCCAGAGAGCTTAAGCATAAACTTAGTCCTAAATTGGATAACCTTATCTCTTTGATAAATGAGATTTCTAAGGCACTAATTCAAGGGAAAAGATCACCGGAAGAAAATATGCATCATCTCACTGGCACGATCCAATGAACTAAGTCAACCATGAACGACAACAACAGATTCATGCAGAGTTTAAACTTGGTTTTGGCAGACATATTTCAGATTGTAACCAACTGATTACAAACCTTAAGGTGAAATTTTGCACTCATTTGACAATTTTTGACAACCTTTGTCATTGATGTCAAAGGGGGAGTAGTAGATAGAGAAAAATGATCATTCAGAGGAGATCATCTGCTCAAGAGGAGAACATCTTTTTGGTAAATTTTTGGACTTCACTTTTTGGAATAGTTTTTGGATTTTTCTCATGAGTGTTGCCATCAATGCCAAAGGGGGAGATTGTTGGAATTCTACACTCTAATGAGAAATGATGGTGTTGTCATTGATGGAAACCTTCTGGCAACCACTCGACATTCATCTGGTAAAGCCACCGGTAGGCATCGGCACCAACATAGACATCTACATACACCGGTAGGCACTTCACCAACAGCGGTTACAATGCATACCGACACTCCATCTGATAGGGAATAAAATTTTGTTTATTGTATTTAATATAATTATCTTTTGTAAAGCCAAAATGGCATATTGTAAAAGACTCATATATATGTATGAGATCTTATAGCTCATTTTGTGTTAGAAGTATGGTAGAAGGATAGCATGAATGAATGATATTTTTATATAAGGAGGTATAACTTGATAGTGAAGGTTTTGGTTATAGAATGAACTTAAACCAGTACTGAACTTGGCATAGTTGATGCTGATTTGAAGTAGTACATTGTATTGGATTTTCATAATCCATTTTGTAAGTCAGTGAGACTTCTATCTTGTAAATTGAGCATTGAGTTCTAGGCAATTGGGCTTCCTGCATATGCAGGCCCTTCATTGTAAGTAATATTTATTCATTGGCCAGTGAGTGAATATTGTGGGTCACAAATCCCACCGAAGTTTTTCCCACATTAGGTTTTCTCATTAAACATCCTATGTTATGGTGTGTTTTTTGTGATGTCTTTATTGTTCCTATTTACTGCATTAATTCTTATTTACCGGTACATTGTTTTGGAATCCAAAATACTTAATAAGGTTAAATATTTTTTTAACCGGTTAGATACTGATTCACCCCCCCTCTCAGTATCTTTGGGAATATCATAAATCCTAACATACATGTTTATGATGACACAAATTTTGAATTCATCTCTGGCAGTGACCTTTGATTTTGCACCTTACCTTACTGATGCCATTCATGAGGGCCTGATTGGGATAAACAATGCAAAGGTAGATAGACCTTTTGGTTGGTATTCCCTCCTTATGCACATATTTTCATTCAAAGCTGCTAAATATTTTGCAAATGAGATGGACTTGCTAAAGAAAAAAGATGGAGAGGATATGCTTGTTCAACTATGGAGCACAATTTTGTCTTGGGACAGAGAGGATGGAAGTTATTTGAAGTTTGATAAATGTTTTGCATCTAGGCTTAGAATCCTTCTATGCTAGGAGAACCCTAGGATCCCTAAAGCCCTCTTAGAGTTCATTAGATCTAAGGAGTTTGGTCAAGATATCAAGATTGTGCACAATTGGGGTGACATATTTTTGTATCCAGTCTCTACTATTTTAGAGTTTATGGTTTTAAGGGAACTCCTTATCTCCTCCCCTACCAAGTCCCTTTGAATATAGGCATTGCTGAAATCTTAAGACAAATCAGAGGCCTACAAGAGACATAATTGACAAATAAAGGAAGGGGAAGAATTTTCCCAACAATTACCTTAGCACATCAGTTTGTAATCACTAAGGGTGGTTGGGTGCATTTTGACAATTTTCTCTAGCCATATAGGTTATCCACTGCAGTTGTGACTTTTGTTGATCCAGAGGACTTCTTCAATGGTATGTTTAGGAAGAAGGTCAGATGTGCAAGTAGGGCTCATCAATTTCACTTTCCTAAAGACTTGATAAGGAATGAGTTTAATTTAGAGGAACAAAAAGTAAAGAAGGAAAAATAAAAAGCATTCCAAAAAACTCTAGACTTTATCCAACATTTTGATAGCAATTATGATCCCTTGGCTAGTTTTAACCCTTTTGAGGAAAAGATTAAGTTTTTGGTGGTTTATTTTGGGGATCTAATGCAGACCTTAAAAGAGAAAAATGAGGTTTTAATGAGAGCTGATCCTAAGAAGGCTAAACTAGTTTTAGCTAAGCCTACTTATGCCAAGGTGGTTCCCCAAAGTGAGTATGTAATGCACAAAAGAGTAGGGTATAGTGTATTAATTCCCAAAAGGGATGAGCCCTCCACCTCAAAGGGAAAAAGGTTGCTAGAAGATGTTTTTGAAATCCAAGACTCTCCAAAAAGGCAAGGGGTAGAGCAAGAAGTCCAAACAAATGAGCCCTTATATTCTCCTTCCCAATCTCCAATTCACATGGGAGATGAGCATGAAGTAGCTGAGCAATTGTTGCAATTAGGAAGTCTTGGAGAAATTGTCCGCACATATGAAGAGATGCAGGAAGGAATGCAAGCAACACCAGCAAGTGCCAAAATGGACATGGCGCTTGAAGAGTTTGTAGGTAAGGAACTAGACTTTGTCATTAAGCAGGCCAGTGATGAGTTTCTGGCAGATAATAATTTTGTTAAAATAGGATCATTCTTGCAATTTATTTGGAGAAAGAATTAAGAGCAATTCAAAGAAAGGTGTGAGAAAAGAAAGGTGGAATGTCCTTACAAAGATACATCTGTGGTTGAGGCAGATCTAAAAAGGGAAATGTTAGTAGAATTTGAGGCCATTACCCCTGAGCAAGGGAGGAAAATGATTACAGAAGCTGGACTTTTAATTCTCCCCAAGTGGGATATAGCTGATGCACTGATTCTTGATGCAATCAGAAAAGAGACAAAGCCTCTAGAAGGAGTTCATTATAGTAATGATCATGCAGCCCTGGTTATGTGGTCATTAAGAAGAAAGGAAAGTAAAAAGAGGAAAGACTCCTAAGAATCTAGCTATTCAGGAGGCATGATTGCTAAGAGGGTGAAGGACACAGGATTGGTAGAGGCTGCTAGTACAACTTTAGAATCTACAAAATTCAGTATGGCAGTGGCTTGAGATAGCTTGTAAAGATAATACAATTGCAAAGTTAAAGAGCCGAATAGGAGGGCAACAACAAAAAGGTGAATCTTCTTATTTGATGATTGCCTCTTCTCCAGCTAGACCTCCACCTACTAGCCCAATCATTTAATTCCCTCTTTCTCCCATGATTCCTGGTTTTCAATCTACTAAGAGTATTCAAGATGAGATGGAAAAGTTAAAGCAGGCTCAGGCCATTTAAACAAATTAAGATGAGGAGAAGATCAGGGGAATAATTTTGAAATTTGTTGATACAGTTGGGGCTTCAATTGTGTACATAAATATGATCAAATTTCTGAACCTTTTGAATTCTTTGAAGGAGTATAAGGCTATTTTGGAGGCAATTTTGGATAAATGGATTGCTAGGGAGGTGGATTTAGAACTTATGTACTTATCCCATGAAGAGACAGGTGTTGATGTCACTTTTAAATCCAATTGTGAGTTGGTAAAGGGTATGTCTAGGTTGGCAAAAGAAAGAGTTAATCTAGAAAGAAAAGCAAATCTATATAGAAACGAGTATGCTGATCAAAAGTTTGAACTATTTCCTAGGGGTTTTATTGGCACTAACAAGTTGAAAGATAATGAGGTGTGGCTTGGTGAGTTAGGTCATAAATTATCACAACGGATAAATGAAATCATAAATTCAGATGATAGATCTTTGTTCATTCAGATAATTGAGGAGATTGAAAAGATAAAGTCACATTTTGGTTTTTTGGAAAAGGAAGTTAAGAAGTTAAAGAATACATGGAAAAGATTAAATAAGTTGAAGAAGAAAATTGTTAGCTTTTCTTGGCCTAGTGATGACACTTTTATAGAATGGGAAGATAAATATGTGATGAAAGGAGCAAAGGCACAAAAAGAATCAACTGATACTCCAATAGTTGGTGACCTCGAGGCAATTGGAAGTGGTTAGCTATTACAATAGGCATGTCCAGGACTATTAGTTTTGAAGAATCAAAGACACAAGGCATTCAATCTGCAATACATTGAGAAAGTCAATTGGCTTGTTTCCAGTTGGCTACCTTGTCTATTAGGCTATTTCTTCATCTTTGAATAATGTAACCCTTTTAGTGGGGGAATTATGGTTATAACAAAATATTTCTAGGAAATTCCGAAGCTTGTTGCATCCATATATTTATAAATGGACAGCTGGACTACTTAGGAAATTATCACAAGAATTTTGTAGGAAAGCTCTGGAAAAATGTATTTAGGGTTTTTCTGGTGTTTTGGAAAATCATTCTGAATTATGTAGAATTTGATGGAGAATATTAATATACAGAACAAAAAATTTTAAGTCTTGATTCCTATTGTCTTCATGTTTGTTTGAATGGTTACCATTTTGATTAGATGATTTAGGATTGTTTAATTGAATGATTTGCAAAGCAATTTACGAGAATGTGTTTAGGTTGTTCCCTCAAGGAGGGAAATTAGATATACTTAAATCCTTTTTCGTTGGTAATCAATGATTCCTACTTGAATTCGATGACTGGGTTTAGCATATGGCGAGAGTTTATATATGTCAAGCATATACAGATTTGGTTAAATGAATGTAATGCCATGGATGTGAATTTCTTTTGTCAGTTCTTGTCTAATTTTGAATGACTCTGAAGCCCGAATAAGGCACTGGTATATCTTGTTGATCAATGAAAATGAATACAAGTCTTTCATTTATGTCCAGTTATGTTTAAAGTTGTAGGGTTTGCAGAAGTTGGCATTGGTCTTCTGTAAATCTTCAATTGCAAAGAGTGATCTTAAAGGTACACCCGCCTGAGCTAAGTGGAAGCTTAAAGTGTAGAAGGTTTCTATTTAAACCTTGTCAATTATTTTATTTTTGTTTCTATTTCTTGTTGTTCTCCCCATAGGTGACAGAGGTTTGAAATTCTAGTGGAGAAATCAAAGCAATCAAAAATTGAGAACAACAAAAATGGTGACTCTATTGGGGAGAGTCATAGTGTAAATCTATATTGCAGATCAATGCCTTTATTTCCCAAAGTTTGTTCAAATTTGCTTATAACCATGTCCTCATAGTAGGTTTCTTTATCCCTACATTTTATCTTTTTCCCTTTAAAGATTGTGTTCCCATTCTGTCATCTCCTATGAATTATTTGCCGAGCTTAATAATTTCTTAATTTCCCAATTTGGGTGGTGACTCTGATAAAAAACAACAAGTGTTCTTAACAAAGCATAAGTCATTTTAAGGAAGTGCATATAATGTAGAAAGGGAAAAACATGAGGTCTTACATGAGGAGGAATCCTTGAGAGATATTACAAGATGGATTGCTTGAGCAAGCCCAAAAAGGTCAAAAGAGAACAACTACACATGAACTAGTTAATGCTGCATGGATGCAAAAGAGTAATCACACGGGTAAGTCTTCTGAAAGACCCATATATGCAAATTCCAATACTTCTTACCATGAATCTGAGCAAGACATTATGGGTTTTCATATGGGTCTATTTGGCAATAGTGAGGATGTCCAAAGTTTGCATCGTAGAGTCTCTCATACTGGTAATTCTGGAAAAGATAGGATTAGTTCTAATGTTAGGATGGATTATGTACCATGGACTATAGATGGAAATATTAGTTTGATTGATATTGATCAAGCCCATGTGTCAGATTCAGAAGAGATTTTCCCATATCTAGATGAAGTATCCCAAGAAATTGAGGTTCTTAATAGAAGAGTTCATCAGCCGATCTCTTTAAGAACACAAAAGGAAATAAATAAAGAGAATGAAATTAAGGCTAAACTGATTGAGAGAGACAGGTTGAAGAGTTTAAGATGTGCTTCGAAGAGCAATATGGTGATAAGACAAATGTGATTTTTATACTCAATGAATTTAATAATATCAGGAAGTCTGATAATGAGGCTGTCATAGATTTCAATGCAAGGTTTCAGAAGGTAATGCACAAGATTTTTCAAATAATGAGATTAGATGATAAGTGTGTTTAACTACTTACTATAATGCATTTGACCCCAAAATGGCTTACATCCTTAGGGATAAATACCCACATAGTTTAAGGGATGCTTTTAGAATTGCTATAAATGTAGAAAGTAATAGGAAAGAATCAAGAAAGGTGGGAAGGAGGATTGATGGTAGACTGTGGCAAGAGTGAAAGCCACAACCAAATAAAGTTTCTAAGGAAGAGGATAAAATTGAGAAGCTTATGACTGCCATGAAAGATCTTATAGCCAAGGTGAGTAAAAATGACAAACCTCATTACAATTGGTAAGATAGGCCTCCTAGGCTACATGACATGCCAGATAACACCACTTGGAAGGATGGTAAACCTATGCAAGATAAGCCAAAAAACACACATAATCAAGATACACTTGATCCCTTGAAAGGTGGATATGTGAATAATATGTAAAACATTCCTTGGTGTACAACATGTGATGGGCCACATTATCCTTACTAGTGTGTCATGGCTCAAGCATTAAATGAATCTGTGAGGGGTGATAGTGAATTGAGATATCAGAATGAGGATAGGCCTGCTATCAATATGTTTGAAACTATTGTTGAAAGTGACGATGAGTCTTCACAAAGTGAAGCAAGTGGGTATGATACATTGAGTCACAATGAAGGCTATCATGGGCAGCTAACAATTGACTAGCACCTCACTTTGAATGTGGTAACAATTGAGGATGAAGAAGTCCATCTCCGAAGGCCTAGTGAAGAAGAAGTCAAAAATCTCACTAAAGCTTCTATATCTAAAGCCAAATATAACTGCAATTTGAGAAGCAACAAAAAGGATGGGGATCAAGGTGAGCCTAATTCTATGTTTATGAAAGAAGTTTCTCAGAAAAAGATGGAAAGAAATAACACTTTACCCCAAGATGACCATGCAAAAGGGGACCAATCCAAAGATTTGGGAAAGAATGCAGAGAACTGTACTACTGGCACTTCACTAGGGACTGCTGCAGCTAAAAAGGTGAGCCAGTCAAAAACAAAAAAGGTTAAAACCCATACCGAGTCAATGGTTAGCTCCACATTTGATATGACTCAGGCTTTGACCCAAATGAAAGTTACAATGCCATTGGTAGAACTGTTGAAAATAAAGGAGCGTAGAGAAGCAACTCTTTCTTTATTTTCTAGTATATCAGATAACAATGCATCTTTACTTA
Organism: Cryptomeria japonica; assembly: GCF_030272615.1. NCBI lineage: Eukaryota > Viridiplantae > Streptophyta > Pinopsida > Cupressales > Cupressaceae > Cryptomeria > Cryptomeria japonica. Next base: position 42,548,747 of record NC_081413.1, read on the forward strand.
AGGGTACTGAGGAGGATAAGAAAGATCAAGGGCAACAAATCCCATAAATTTATGTGGGAACTACATTTACTTAAGAACCTTCCCCGGTTGATCCTTTTTATGTAGCTTTGTTAGTAAACAATAGGCTAATAAAATTGCATGATTGATTCATGAGCTACTGCAAATGTGATGTCATATGGTGTCATGAAGGAATTGGGACTGTCAGTAAGTACTTTGTATGGGAAATTCTATACCATGGACAATAGAGAAATACTTGTGGTAGGTACAATGAAGGATGTAGAGGTAAAAATAGCAGCATTCCCTGAAGCTACCTACAAGATGGATGTCATAGTGACTGACACAAAACCTCATTATGGTATGTTGTTATCCTGACAATGGGCTACAACACTTGGGGGAAATTTTCAATTAGATCTTTCATATGCAACCATCCCAGTGAATGGAAATCAGGTTAAGTTGTACAAGGAACCATGTGCCCCAAAGGTTATTGAGAAAGTAGATCCTAACATACTCAATTGCATGATTGATGTAGACCTTGCTATTTTTAGAGTGGAACCCATTTAGCCTCAATTAAAAAATACTGATCCCATTGTTAATGAATTGAAATCTCAACAGGAAGGCTTGTGGTGCATGTACTTTGATGGAGCTTTCTCTAAAGAAGGGTCTCTGAAGCAGGAGTATTGTTTGTTTCCCCATCAAATATTACTTTCAAATACTCTTTTCTACTGGCTTTTCAGTGTACAAATAACATAGTTGAATATGAGGTCTTATTATTGGGGCTACAAATTTCTAAGAAGCATGGAATTCAGTTATTAAGAGTCTTTGGGAATTCAGAGTTAGTAGTATCCCAAAAAAGGTCCAGATATGCATCAAAAAATGATCGATTGAAAAGATATAAACATGTTGTGTGGGATGTAATTGAGCATTTTAATGCATTTTTTTTGATTGGATTGAAATATCAAAGAACATGATGGCAGATTTTTTGGCCAATGTTGTATTAAAAAATCAGGATGTGACATTAAGTGGTGTATCAATAGTTGAAGTAAAAGCTAGACCTGTCATCCCAAATAATGTGTATAATTGGCAGGTGTTTGAAGATGATGATGATATACCCAAGTTTGTACAATGCATTGATGAGTATGAAGGACAAAAAATTGATTGTAATGCATTGGTGGAAGTAGTAGATAGCCAAGAAACAATTTTTGGAAATGACATGGTTCAGTTAGAAACTAATGAGATACCTAAAGGATTGGTAGAATTAGAGGGTATGTTTAGTTATAATGATGGTCATTTGCACTAAATGTTATCTACTAAATTGGAAGAATTGGAAGAGGTAAATTTAGGCACAGAATCATCCCCTAAGTTGGTATATATCGGGAATAATTTGTCTCCCCATATCAAGACTAACCTTATTAATCTGTTAAGAAAGTATAAACATGTTTTTGCTTGGTCCTATGAGGATTTAAAGGTATATAGACAAGACTTATTTCAGCGTGAAGTACCTCTACATCCTCATGCTAAGCCTTTTAGACAAAAGAAAAGACCTATTAACCCCCTTTTATAAACCAAAATGCAGCAAGAATTGACTAAGTTAAGAGAAGGAGGGATTATAAAGCCCACAAGGAATTCTTCATGGGTATCCAATTTAGTTCATGTCAGAAAGAAGAATGGTGACATTAGGCTTTGTGTGGATTTCAGGAACTTGAATGTTTCATCTCTTAAGGACAATTACTCATCCCCAAACATGGAGGCAATGTTACAAAGGGTAAGTGGATGTGATTTATTGTCAATGATGGATGGGTTCTCAGGTTGTAATCAGGTGTTAGTAAAAGAGTCTAAGCAATTTAAAACTGCTTTTACTACCCCTTGGGGAACTTATGTGTATGTGAGAATGCCATTTGGTCTGAAGAATGCTGGTGCAACATTTCAGAGGGCTATGGATGTAGCTTTTAAAGAATTTATCAATATCATAATGGTTGTTTATCAAGATGATTTAACATGTTTCTCCAAGAAAGCGGATGATTATTGTGGTCATTTGGAAAACCTCTTTTGCAAGGCTTTGGAATTTGGTGTATCATTGAATCCAGAAAAGTGTCACTTTGTTGTGACTGAAGGAAAATTGTTAGGGCATATTGTTTCCAAAGAAGGGGTTAGAATAGACCTAGAAAGAATTGAAGCTATCAATAATGTGCCTCAGCCAAAAAATGTTAAAGGGATTCAGTCTTTTTTGAATAAGATAAATTTTGTTAGGAGATTTATAGCTAACTTCACTAAGGTTGTTAAGCCCATTGTCAAGTTACTTAAATAAGATGCAAAGTTCTCCTAGGATAATGAAGTTGCACAAGCTTTTAACAGGATTAAAAGGGCTATCCAAGAAGCACCGGTGTTGAAATCTTTGGATTATAGTAAGCCCTTATCACTCTTCTCTTTTGCTTCATATCACACAGTAGCAACAATTTTACTTCAGAAAGATGAGGAGGGGCATGGACATCCAATTGCCTTTTATAGAAAATCTTTACAGGCTGCTGAGTTGAAATATGAAATTATGGAGAAGTAGGCATATGCTTTAGTCAAGGTTGTTAAAGCATTTAGACCTTATCTTGTGAATGTAAGAATAATTTCTTATGTTCCACATGTAACTGTCAAGGATATTTTGTCTTAATCTGAGGTCACTGGTAAAAGGTGTAGGTGGATAACTAGAATACAAGAGTTTGACTTAGAGATCAAGATCACCAAGCTGGTAAGAGGACTAGGCCTTGTTGTTGATGGTTGAGTCAAATCTAGTTACTGTTGATGTTAATAATGTTGAAATTGAGCAAGTCCTAGTTACTAGTATTGAGTTATAGCCTTGGTATATAGAAATAGTGCATTTTCTAAGGGATGCAACTTTTCCAGAAGAAATGACTCAAAATCAGAAAAGGACATTGAAATTGAAGTCTCAAAAATATGTGCTTATTCAAGGAGACTTATACTAGAAAAATAGAGATGGAGCATTATTGATGTGCCTAGATGATTCCCAGGATAAAAGAATGCTAACAAAGATGCACAATGGAGTGTGTGGAGGTCACTATTCAGTAAGACCACAGCTGGCAAAATAATTAGGGCAAGATACTATTGGCTCACTTTATTCAAGGATGCCCATAAATATGTTCAGAGATGTGATCCTTGCCAGAAGTTTTCCTCTAAATTGAAATATGGAGCTTTACCTCTTAACCCTGTTACAGTGGAAGCCCCTTTTATCCAATGGGTCATTGACTTTATCAGAGAGATAGTTGAAAAATTAGGTAGAGGTCACAGATGGATCATGGTGGCTAAAAATTACTTCACAAAGTGGATTGAGGCCATACCTACTAAAAGGGAAACTAGTAAGATTGTTATTGAGTTTTTGATGGATAATGTAATAAAAAGATTTGGAGTGCCTATAAAAATAATAATGGATAATGCCATGTGTTTTAGGTCAAACGAATTTGTAGAATTTTGTGCAAGTTATGGAATCACTATGTCATATTCCTCACCATATCACCCACAAGGCAATGGCTAGGCAAAATCTAGTAACAAGAGTCTCTAGAATATTATTAAAAGGATTCTTGAGCAAAACAAAAGATCTTGGGATCAAAATCTTAAGTTGGCTTTGTGGGCAGACATGATTAATCTTAAGAAGGATATTGGGGTATCTCCATTTGAGTTGGTCTATGGGACACAGACTAGGGTACCTGTAAACAATTTCCTCCCTATGTATAAGTTTTTGCAAGCTAAAGAGTTGGAGTTATCAGAACCTATGGAGGATAGAATGGTTCAAATAGTGCAATTGGAAGAAATGAGAGCAATAGCTCATAAGAGAAATTTAAAAAATCCAACTGCAATCAAAATATCTATTTGATAAAAGAACTACAAATAGGATGTTCTAGGTTGATGATATGGTCCTTCAATGGAACACTAAAGGACAAGACAAGGGTCAGCACAAAAAAATTGAATCATTGTGGATAGGCCCTTTTATTGTTGTGGATGTTAATGGAAAGGATTCATATTTCTTTAAGAGAATGAATGGTGAAGTACAGGAATTTCCAGTGCATGGAAAATTCCTGAAGTATTACTTCTCTTGACTTGTCCATGCACAGTAGTTTTAGGTGATGTATATATTAGGTTTTCTTTCTATTCTTTTGGGTTTTTGTTTTGGTCTACTTTCCAAAGTTTATGAATTCTTGTGTTGGTCTTGCATGCAACCATCCCTAGTCAGAGCTATTGTTGTCAGTGTTTTAAATAAATTGCGAGTTTTGCCTTCAATCCCTAAAGAGGTCTGTCAAGGTTCAGAATTTGTTTTCTTCTCCAAGGGTTGTAGTTTCAGAAGGTTTAGGGTTTTGCATTTTCAAAATTTTCAGTATGCGAACCTTTCTTTCTTTTTGCTCATTACCTTTTTCCACTTAAGTGGAAGGGTCAGTATGTCGTTAAAGGGGGAGTCCCCTCTTAGGTCTAGGCCTAGGCAAGTTATAATGTTTTAATTTTTTGCTTATTCCTAAGTTTTCACCCCTTTAAATTCCCGAATAAGGTTCTTAAAGATCAAGTAGTTGATTGTTGATCCGATGACTATCATTGATCCGCTATGCGGAAGCGCTCAAATTTTATCCTTCATGGACCAACGACTAGAGGGTGGGAACTACTCTTAGGTGGCATTCTTAGTGTGTTAATGTGCAGATAAGTTGTTCATGCATCGATAGTTGTCGCTAATCCACTATGCAAAGTTGTCTGAACATTACCCTTCGCAGACCAGCAACAAGCCACTAGCAGCAAAGCGACTACATCGAGTGGTTAAGGCATATGATGTAGTGTTGCTGGTTAAGTGTTTGTGACTTTTAAAAGTTGAGCGAGTTGGATCAAATCTCATTCATGTCGCTAATCCATTATGTGAAGATGCACAACCTTTAGTCTTCGTGGATCAGCAACTAAGTGGTGGGGCCTGTGAAAAGAAAGCGGTTTTAGTCTGTTAATAGGTTCACATGTTTCGAGAAGATCAAGGGTGGTCTCTATGCCACAAAGAGAAGTTTCCCAAAAGTTAGTCTTCACAGATCAATGACAAGCCACTAGCGACATCGGTTCAAGCCAGCAGTTCATGCAAATGGTTACGTTGGAAATTAAAATGATAGTGGTTAAACTCTTAAAGCTTTTTAAAGATTGGTTAGTTTTGTATCATCTGATGAATGTCGCTAATCCTCTATGTGAAGTTGCATGACCTTTAGCCTTCGCGGATTAGTGACTAAATGGTGGGACCCACTCTAAAATGCATGGATCAAGTAAGTTAAAAGGCATGCTAGTTTTGTATCATCTCACGATCGTCGCTAATCCGCTATATGGAGAATCTCGACCATTAGTCATCATGGATTAGCGACTAATGAAAAAATACTTAGAGAAATTCTCTTCTGATTTGTTCGAGCCAAATTTTTGAATCAATTATGAAGATTAATTGCTGAAGTGTGTCGCTTAATTTATCCTCATAAATGCTTAGTTATCATTATAATTCCTCCATGAGCTATGGTTTTTGAATTACAGAAAGCATTCAAGGAAATGTTGTAGAGGATCAAGTGCGCAGGTCAATTTTCTCAGGCAGTGAGTATGTTTTCTTGCAACTGTGTTTTACAATTACAGACTATTTGATTATTGAGTGCTTGAATTTTTAGAGAGGTTGTTTGAATTAAGATGGCACCGCAAAGGGAATTCAGAGGGAAGGTAGACTATCAAGAAAGAGAAATTTGTGAGGATTTCTTAGAGTAATTATCCCAATCTACCAATAGTGCAGTAAAAATGAAGGAGCTTGTGCCTAAATCTCCCCCCCTGAGAATTGGTGACAATTTGTATGATAAGGGGTATTGGCTGAGAGATGCCCATATAAGAATGGTAGGTTTAAGACTTTTCAAAGTGGGTTTTAGTTAGCAAAGTTCCCCTTCTCCAATGAATTATGTATGGGGAATTAGATGTCGAGAAGGTTGTAGTGCCTTGAGTTTTCATGGATGTTGATCTATTGGCCTAAATTGCACAAAACTATGATACCACTACTAAGTCTGTAAGGAATGTAAATGGCGGGGTTTTAATTGAAATCACTGATGATGAATTCAGAAGAGTTTTCCGACTCAGTGAGGTTTCAAATTACTTGGAGCCCATTAATTTTGAATTGTTTGAGAAGGTTTATGAGGCACAACGTGATCACCTCAGGAATGGTCCATTGAAAGAATTCTTTGCAAAAATAGGGGGATTGATATTAGTAAGCTCAATCACAATGGAGCCTTTCCCTTTGAATTTATTTACTCTAAGGGCTAAAGGAATGTACTGGTCTTTTTGTCAGATTTTTGGGGAAGATGCAGAAACCACCATGCCTACCCACTACATGTTTATGATGGCACTGATTTTGAATCCATCTCTGGTAGTGACCTTTGATTTTGTACCTTACCTTATTGATGTCATTCATGAGGGCCCGATTGGGATAAAAAATGCTAAGGTAGATAGACCTTTTCGGTTGTATTCCCTCATGCACATGTTTTTATTCAAAGGTGCTGAATATTTTGTGAATGAGATGGACATGCTAAAGGTAAAATATGGAGAGGCTATGCCTGTTCATCTATGGAGCACAATTTTGTCTTGGGATAAAGAGGATGTAAGTTATTTGAAGTTTGATAAATGTTTTGCATCTAGGCTTAGAATCCTTCTATGCCGGGAGAACCCTAGTATCCCTAAAGCCCTCTTAGAGTTTATTAGACATAAGGAGTTCGCTAAAGATATCAAGATTGTGCACAATTGGGGTGACATATTTTTGTACCAGTCTCTATAGTTTTTAGAGTTTATGGTTTTAGCGTAACTCCTTATCTCCTCCCCTACCAAGTCCCTTTTAAGATAGGCATTGCTGAAATCTTAAGACAAATCAGAGGCCTGCAAGAAACAGAGTTGACAAATAAAGGAAGGAGAACAACTTTCCCAACAATTACCTTAGCACATCAGTTTGTAATCACTAAGGGTGGTTGGATACATTTTCACAATTTTCTCAGCCATTATCCACTATAGTTGTGAGGTTTGCTGATCCAGATGACTTCTTCAATGGTATGTTTAGGAAGAAGGTCAGATGTGCAGGTAGGGATTATCAACTTCACTTTCCTAAAGACTTGATAAGGAATGAGTTTAATTTAGAGGAGCAAGAAGTAAAGAAGGAAAAATGGACAGCATTCAAGAAAACTCTAGACTTTATCCAACATTTTGATAGCAATTATGATCCCTTGGCTAGTTTTACCCCTTTTGAGGAAAAGATTGAGTTTTTGGTGGTTTATTTTGGGGATCTAATGTAGACTTTAAAAGAGAAAAAGGAGGTTGTAATGAGAGCTGGTCCTGAGAAGGATAAACTAGTTTTAGCTGAGCCTGCTTATGCCAAGGTGGTTCTCCTGAGTGAGTATGTAATGCATAGAAGAGTAGGGTATAGTGTATTAATGACCAAAAGGGATGATCCCTCCACCTCAAAGGGAAAAAGGTGGCTAGAAGATGTTGTTGAAATCCAAGACTCCAAAAAGGCAAGGGGTAGGGAAAGAAGTCTAGACAAATGAGTCATTATATTCTCCTTCCCACTCTCAATTCACATGGGAGATGAGCATGAAGTAGATGAGAAATTGTTGCAATTAGGAAGTATTGGAGAAATTTCTTGCACATATGAAGAGATGCACGAAGGAATACCAGAAGAACCAACAAGTGCCAAAATGGACTTGACGGTTGAAGAGTTTGCAGGTAAGGAATTGGACCCTATCATTAAGCAGGCCAGTGATGAGTTTCTTGCAGATAATAGTTTTATTAAAACAGGATTATTCTTGCAATTTATTTGGAAAAAGAATTTAGAGCAATTCAAAGAAAGGTGTGAGAAAAGAAAGCTAGAATGTCCTCACAAAGATACATCTATGGCTGAGGCAAATGTAAAAAGGGAAATGCTAGTAGAATTTGAGGCCATTACCCCTGAGAAGGGGAAGAAAATGATTGTAGAAGCTGGAGTTTTAATTCTCCTCGAGTGGGATATAGCTGATGCACTGATTCTTGATGCAGTCAGAAAAGAGACAAAGCCTGTGGAAGGAGTTACTTATAGTAATACTCATGTAGCCTTGGTTATGTGGTCATTAAGAAGAAAGGAAAGTAAAAAGTGGAAAGACTCCCCAGAATCCAGCTATTTAGGAGGCATGATTGTTAAGAGGGTTAAGGATGCAGGATTGGTAGAGGTTACTAGTACAACTTTAGAATCTACAAAATTCAGTATGGTAGTGGCTGAGAAAGAAGCCAAGGAAAAGGATGATCTCCAGGTGAAGTTGGAAGTAATCCTAAAAGCCTACAATAAAGCCAAGCTTGAGATAGCTTGTAAAGGCAATACAATTGCAAAGTTAAAGAGTCGGATAGGAGGGCAACAACAAAAAGGTGAATCTTCTAATTTGATGATTGACTCTTCTCAAGCCAAACCTCCACCTACTAGCCCAATCATTGAATTCCCTCTTTCTCTTGTAACTCCTAGTTTTCAATCTACTGAGAGTATTCAAGATGAGATGGAAAATCTAAAGCAAGCTCAGGCCATTTTCGCAAAAAAAATTTGAGGAGAAGATCAGGGGAACAATTTTTAAATTTGGTAATGCAATTGTGGCTTCAATTGTGTACATAAACATGAACAGAATTGTAAACCTTTTGAATTCTTTATAGGAGGATAAGGCCATTTTGGAGGCAATTTTGGATAAATGGATTGCTAGGGAGGTGGATTTGGAACTTATGTTTTTATCCCATGAAGAGACAGGTGCTGATGTCACTGGTAAATTCACTTATGAGTTGGTAAAGGGTATGTCTAGGTTGGCAGAGGAAAGAGTTAATCTAGAAAGAAAAGAAAATTTGTATAGAAAAGAGTATGTTGATCAGAAGATTGAATTATTTCCTAGGGGTTTTATTGGCACTAACAAGTTGAAAAATAAAGAGGTGTGGCTTGGTGAGTTAGGTCATAAATTATCACAATGGATAAATGAAATCATAAATTCAGATGATACATCATTGTTCATTCAAACAATTGAGGAGATTGAAAAGATAAAGTCACATTTTGGTTTTTTGGAAAAGGAAGTTAACCAGTTAAGGAATACATGGAAAAGATTAAATAAGTTGTGTTGGGTGAATATTTTGTCTCTAGCATACTAATGACAAAATATATAATTCACACAATGCTATGCTAAGAAATTAATCTCTCCTCTCATCAAGGGGAGGTTCCCTATGAAATTTATCCTCTAATTAATAGGAAATTAAATTTGTGGGTTGGTGTTGGGCATATAACTCTCTTTTTCTAGAGTTTATGTATTCTACCTTCACCTAGTTACAATTTCTCTACATCTTCAGATACTTAAAGAAAAGAACTATTAATCTAACAAACTACACCAAGAGTTATTATTAAGCAACACAAAGTCTCCTTTAAGGTAACAATAATTCACACTAATCATTACAAATTAAAAAATTAGAAACTTAGCTTAAATCTCAAAGTCTTCAAGTATAGATTTCTAATCCATTAAACTACAAATAACCAGAACAATGCAAAGCTTACCACAAGTTACTTAATTTATCAGCAGATTTCTCAAGTATGCTAAGAGCACAAAGTCTACTTGCAAGATTTGAGAGCTCTCTAACCATGTAGCAATATCTTTAAGATCAAAGAAGTAAAGATAATATATATTCAATGGACAGAGGAACATTAAATTATATAAATGATTTTCTTTATACAACACAAAGTTTGTTATCAACAAAACTATTTCCTTTATTTGTTTTATAGGATTTTCACCACAAAAATCCCAAAGTCTTAGTTGGGATAAAAAATCTGCAGAGTTTTGCTAAGCCTGAAAAAGATAAAATATTTACAAAAGAGGTCCTCCTTATATAGGAAAATAAGTTGAGAAAAAGGTGGGCACAGTTGACTTATTCAACTACATAGTCCCATTTTACTACAACTACTACATAAAGAAAACGTGCAGCTGCACAAAAATTGACAACATCTATCGATGCAACTGCACGACGAAAAGGTACCAAAAGGGGGTACTTCATTCTTGATTCTCTTCTTCATTGGATTTCTAGAAATCTTCGAATTTAGCAAGGATGGCTTTCATCTCTACTTCATTTGGCATCGAGGTAGAAATTGTGATGACTTGCATGCAAGAAATTGCATCTTGAATCTTCACCTATTTCATTTTAACATCCTTCAGCATGGATGCAAGGACTTCAAAAATGCCCTGGATTTCTAACAGTTTATCAAATGTATCAAGTGAGAAATCTTGTCCCACGCATTGATCCATCAAGGAAAGGATTTCCTACGTGACACCTTCAGCAGTGACAAGATTTTGATCACCATCATATAAATAGCAAGGGAGATCCCCAACTTTGGCAAAAATAAGGTCAACCTCATCATCACCTTCTTTTTTCTCCCGATCCATCTCTGCAATCATTAACTTCATTGTGTCTTGCTTATGAGATAATAAAGATAAGATCTGGATGTACTTCTCACTTCTGGGAATTCCCTTATTCTCAACCAGGACATCTATCCTCAAGTCCATCATTTTGCTCCACAAGGTATTACTTTTCACAACTTCCTCAATCTCCTGTGATAAAGAGGTTTTGAGTCCTTGCATCTAACTCTGGATCACTTCATAATCTGACAATAGTCCCACTGTTGAGCTTAGAAGATGAGAGCCTTCTAACCTTAGTCGTGAGATCCACTCATCCATCATTCGGCCTTTAGCTCCCACCTGTTCAATCTTCTTTAGGGCTTCAGTATCTATTGAGGATCCTATGGGTTCAACCTCTTGAGAAGATTGTGTTACCTTTAGAAGAACGTTGGTCAGCTGTTCACACTTCTGCTTCAAGATATTTTTCTCATCCCTCTCCTAATCCAATATTCTCAACAAGGAATTAAAGGTTGTCTGTGAATCCAATTTCACACTCTCATGTGTTTCCACCCTGAGCTCTACAACCTGCATGGTATAATCTTCGGATCTTATGTTGCATTTGTCCTTGTTTGACGATGGCACCATAACTTCAGCATATTTTCTCTTAGAATTCGGGTCTACTACCACCTGAGATACCTTCTTTGGCTTTTTTGTTCCCTTAGGCTTTGGAGGAACCAAAAGTTCAAAGTCAAATTTGTCTGGAGAGATCACCTATTTTTCCTTTTAGGGGCCACTACTTCCATCCAAGGGGGTAGTTTTGGATTGGCTGATGGAGTAGTAGCTCCTTGCTAATTTTGATTTTAAGCTTGGGGAGTAGGTTGATTGGAGCTTGGATCAGTTGTGAGTGTTACTAATGGTGCTGATATTGAGGTATCTAGAGAGGCATTTGTTGCTACTACCTCTTCAGTTACAGATGGGAGATTTGAGGGTGTCGTGAATGTAACTTCAGCACTTACCAATAGAGGAATTGTTGTGGTGGTGGTGGTAGTGATAGGTAAGTCTACTGAAACATGTTCTGCAAGTGCATCTTCCAAGGTTTCATTAAAATACATCATTGTGGATTCAAAAGTAGATGAAGGGATATCATCTAAATTAGAGAAGTTGGTTATTATGAAAAAGTGACCAATGGTCTCTGATTGCATCATGCCCATATTTAGATCTCCATCTTCTTGAAAATCCTCATCCTCTTGGTCAGAGTCAGAGTCAAATTCAATAGAGTGGACAATTACTTGTGAGGTAATCGGGGCATCAACTTCAGCTGGGTGTGATACTTATTCTTCCTGTATTTCCTCTTGTTGAGGAATTTCACCTTCTTTAATCTCTTTTCCTTTTCCAACTTCACTGGCAGGTGGTTGTTCTGGGTCTTTCGCTACTACTTCCTGTGATGTGGATGATGATTCACCCTTCTTCGACCCTTTAACTGTAAATTTGATTTTGGGTCCTTTACCTTTAGATTGTACCACAGGAGCTAAGGATAGTGCTTGTGGGTCTACCCTGCTCTTTGTTCTTGTTTCAGTTGTAGCTATCTTTTCTAATGGGCCATCACTATTGTCATCATCTCCTGAACTAGCAGGAAGTTGTTTCATCCTGAGATTCTTTTTCAAAAACCAAGCATTGGTGTTTGCTAAGACAGGAGAGATCCTCTGAGTAATAGATTTGCTTTCTTTCTTCGACCATTGCACAAGTGGAAGTGGGGAGTCAACAATCTTCTTCTCATAATAAATAGGATCCAATATGTCATTTGTGTCTTCCATGGTAATTGGGATCTTAGCTAAATCCAAATTTTCAATTTGTTCCAAAGGAAGACGACTGAAATCCATCCTTCTTATATCCTCCTCATTCTGACAATTTGCCCAAACATCCTCAAACCTATAGACATGAGTATAACTCCTCCTGAGTTTTCTCTTTATGCCATGAAAGTCAAAATTGTTTCGTGCCTTGAATCTTTGCATGGTATTCCATTGCATTTCTTCTTCCATGTTCTTGGCTTTAGGGTTGGTTAGTACTAAGTACCTATCGATTGATTCTAGAAATTTCAGCCTAGTCTTATGTGCTTGTGATTGTTTCTCATGCACACTAATCAATTTCTTGTACATCTCCATAAGAATGATCTTGTCTAAACGGAACCTTGGTAGAATAAAGGGCTCTCCCATAAAACATCCGATTCGGATGTAGGTGAATGTAGGAAATTGAAGAAAAACACAACCATAATGAGATACCCTATTGTAGGTGGCCTTTGACAATCTCTGCTTTTGAAGGTCCTTATCAAACATACATTTCCACATATCAAAGAAAGCATCATTAACTCTCCTATAGTGGTTACCTTGATTCTTGATGGTAAGCTGATCATAATACTCCCAGATAAGAACCACTCTCTTGTCACCCTTGCTAGACAAGCTTGGATATTGCCTCATTGAAGCAGCTATGTAGACCAGGTATGAGGTCATGTAAAACTTCAGTGTCACCTTGACCTCCTTCAATTGAGCACAAAGCGCACCACTAATCTACTCTCCCCAATCGATTCTTGCACCCCCCTTTCTGATTATATTTATGTAATAAGACATCCAGTTTTGAAAATAATGAGTCTTTTAACCCCCTCACTCTAGATAACATGGTGACCATATCATTATATTCCTCACTAAAATCACTCTTGTGGAAGGACTTAGGCCATCGTGAGGTGAGGGAACTCCTTGCAGCAGAGAGATAAATAGTAATGATCACCTTTTTGCATTTGTCCTCATGTTTCTCATAGTACTCTTGAGCACTCTCTTGAGAAATATCAACAACTTCTTCAACTGATGAACCTTTGAAGACACTATTTAAGAATACACTGTCTAGGCTCATGATGACATTCTGATCTCCATCTTTTACTTGCCTTGTGTTTGGATCAAAGTGATCAGCTATTGCCAGTACAAATTCAAGATCATGAGCCGCAACAGGGAAAGATGCATACTTATGCAACTCAGATTTGATTAAACTAGTTAGACGAGCAAGTGCCTTTTGAACCTGATCAACAAATTCTTGCATATCTACATGACCAATTTTAGTGTCTCTGATTTCCTTGATATTTGAGTCTACTGAACTCTCTGGATATAGATTCAAGTACTTGTCATACTTGTATTTCATCTTTCTTGATGATGCTTTACTTGGAGAAGACTCGAGCTTTTTGTGAGGAAGCTTTGACATTCGTGCTGACTGCATTCAACACTGATGATTAGCTATTCATCCTTATCAAAATCAATTTTCTCAAATGGATCGAAAAACGGGACATAAAATAGGCTTGGGAGTAAAACTACCAAAAATAGCAGGTCAAGAAAAAAGTCTGACATGCTCTTTTGAAAACAAAAATTGCACATTAGACTTTAAAGTCTGAAGTGCAATTTAAAAAAATACCATGATCAACACATTGGACTTTAAAGTCTGATGTGCAAATTCGAGATGGGTCATCAACACATCAGACTTTAAAGTCCGATGTGTCAATATGGGGAAGTCAATAACACATCAGACTTTAAAGTCCTATATGTTGGGGGTGAAAACAAGCAGATCGGACTTTAAATTCTGATGTGCAACCTAGGAAAGATTAAAGGCACATCAAACTTTAAAGTCCGATGTGTTGACAAAGGGAAAAACAATTGGTTGACATGTCAGGTTTTAAAACCCAACATGTCAACCTATCCTTCTCCATATATCAGATTTTAAAGTCCGATATGCAAAGGTTATGATCTCGCATATCGGACTTTAAAATTGGATATGCAGAGATCCTTCAATCCAGCTGCACACCAGATTTTAAAGTCTAGTATGCGGCTGGAGAAGGAGGACTTCGGAGGGCAATCGGGTTCTAAATTCCAATTGTCCTCTAAAACAAGGGAGCCAATTGGACTACAAAGTCCGATTGCCTCTTCAAAAAAGACCCAAAAAGAAAAACAAGAACAAAAGGAAGGAGAACAAAAATGCAAACCTAAAAGAGAAACCCGGAAAGACAAAAGAAACACAAAACCTACCTCTTCTGCTTCACTAATAATGAAAAAAAATCTGACAATGGAGCAAGGAAAATCCAAATCATGATGAGAAAAAGAAGAGGAGGGATCACAAAGAAGAAGACAAACCACAATGAAGAACAAAAAAACCACAAAAATAACTTAAAAAGCAATTAAACAAAACCCTAATTAATTAATTAATGCGACATTAATTACAACTCATAGTTGCCTGTTGGACTTTAAAGTCCGACATGCAGGCTAGGAACTTTTACATGTTAGACTTTAAAGTCCGACATGTATTGCCCAAACAAGCAGTCTGCAGGTCGAACTTTAAAGTCTGAACTACAGGCAAAGACCACCTGCAGGTCAGACTTTAAAGTTTGAACTATGGGTTTAGACAAAGATAAATGCACATCGGACTTTAAAGTCTGATGTGTTGTTAATAAGGAAAAGACCTTGCAATTCAGACTTTAAAGTCCGAACTGCAAGTAAAACTGCAAACTTAAGGGAACTAGAAAAAACGTTAAAAACAGAAAACAAGAAACAAAACGAACTAACCGATGAAGTCGATTAAGCTCTCCCAGAGACCATAAGGTACAAAACGGACCAGTTTTGTAGGGTTGCCTCATGATTTTGGCCATGCTAAAATCGAGGACAAGTTGAAGAAGAAAATTGTTAGCTTTTCTTGGCCTGGTGATGACCCTTTTAAAGAATGGGAAGAAAAATATTTGATGAAAGGAGTAGAGGCACAAAAAGAATCAACTAATACTTTAATAGTTGGTGACCCCAAGGCAATTGGAAGTGGTTAGCTATTATAACAGGCATGTTCGGGGACTACTAGTTTTGAAGAATCAAAGACACGAGGCATTCAATCTGCAATACATTAAGAAAGTCAGTTGGCTTGTTTCCATCTCGCTACCCTGTCTGTGAGGTTGTTTCTTCATCTTTGAATAATGTAACCCTTTTTTGAGGGGGAATTATGGTTATAACTAAATATTTCTAGGAAATTCCAAAGCTTGTTGCATCCATATCTTTATAAATGGATACCAGGACTACTTAGGAAATTATCACAAGAATTCTGTAAGAAATCTCTAGCAAAATGTATTTAGGGTTTTCTTGGTGTTTTGGAAAATCATTCTGAATTATGTAGAATTTGATGGAGAATATTAATATATAGACCATAACATTTTCAGTCTTGATTCCTGTTGTCTTCATGTTTGTGTGATTGGTTACCATTTTGATTAGATGATTTAGGATTGCTTAATTGAATGATTTGCAAAGCAATTTACGAGAATGTGTTTAGGTTGTTCCCTCAAGGAGGGGAATTAGATATACTTAAATCCTTTTTTGTTGGTAATCAGTGATTCTTACTTGGATTCGATGACTGGGTTTAGCATATGGTGAGAGTTTATATATGTCAGGCATATATAGATTTGGTTAAATGAATATAATGGCATGTATGTGAATTTCTTCTGTCAGTTCTTGTCTAATTCTAAATGACTCTGAAGCTCGAATAAGGCATTGGTATAGCTTGTTGAAGCTCAAGACCTTCTTTTTGATCAATGAAAATGAATATTAGTGTTTCATTTATGTCCAGTTATGTTTAAAGTTGTAGGGTTTAGAGAAGTTGGCACTGGTCTTGTATAAATCTTCAATTGCAAAGAGTGATCCTAAAGGTACACCCGCCTAAGCTAAGTGGAAACTTAAAGTGTAGAAGGTTTTTGTTTAAACCTTGTCAATTGTTGTGTTTTTGTTTTTATTTCTTTTTTTTCTCCCCATAGGTGATAGAGGTTTGAAATTCTAGTGAAGAAAACAAAGCAATCAGAAATTGAGAACAACAATATGAACACTTGAAAATGGAAGGTAATGAAAGAATTGTTGTGTTTATGGAAAGAGTAAATGAGATTGTTATGGGAATTTAATGTTGTGGAGGATTTCTAAGTGAAGATGAAATACTTTCCAGAGTCTTGAGAGCCTTTCCACCAGATTACAAGATGAAGGCAACTGTAATTAATGAGTTAAGAACAATGACAAACACCTCAGTTAACACAGACATTCTGATTGGGAAAATATATGCTTTTGAGCTTGAAGAATTTGGATCTTCTAGAGCTAAAAATTCTGAACTTTATTTTCATGCATCATCATCAACATCTACAGGTAAAAGTGATTGCAAAGTCCTATATGCAAAATAATTCAAATATATGAGGAAAGAAGATGAAGAACTTGAGCATCTTGAAGCCTTCTTTGCTAGAAGAGTATCTAAAGGACCAACTGAAAGTAAGTATGAAAGAAAAGCACTTTTTAAATGTTTTGCATGTAAAAAGATTGGTCTTTTTTCATCTAGATGTCTTGAAAGGAATGCAAGTTTTGAGGAAAGATTTAAGAAATCTTTTAAGCCTAACCCGAACAGATATAGATTCAAGAAGAGCAAACAATGCTACATAGAAGATGAGGAAGGAGTAATTGATGACTCTGGAGATGAAGCGATAGAAGACTCTGCTAGTGGATCTAGAAATGGAAAGGAATGGGTGTTCTATGCTTTGAAGAAAGATGAACTGGAACCGACTATCAAGAATGAAGAAAAGGCCCTGGCAGTAAAAGTTGAAGATAAGGATGAATGGGTAATTGATAGTGGATGCTCACACCATATGACTGGAGATAAAGGGAAATTTCTATCCTTGCAAGAATACAATGGTGGTCAAGTCATATTTGGAGATGACAAGGCATGCATGATCAAAGGTAGAGGTATTATTTCTGTGGATGGCAAGCATAACACTGATAATGTCTATTATGAAGAAGGTTCGAAGCATAATCTTTTGAGTGTTGGTCAATTGGTTGATAAGGGTTTTCAACTTCAGTTTAAAGATAGAAAATGCAAAATCATTAACAAAACTAGTTTGGAGATTGCAAGTGGTATTCAGACAGGAAGTAATATCTTTCGCTTGAACACTGGTAATAAGACATGTTTGATTGTTCATATTGATGATAGTTGGCTATGGCATAAGAGGTTGTGTCATGTTAACTTTGATTGTATTGTTCAGATCAGTTCAACTAAGGCAGTTAGAGATATAGCTAATATTATGAAGCCTCATAATCTGGTATGTAGGGAATGTCAATTGGGTAAGAAAGTCAGAAGTTATTTTAAGAGCATACATGATAAATCTAATGATGTACTTGATTTGATTCACACTAACTTCTATGGTCCAACAAGGACTAGAAGCTTTCAAGGTGATAAGTATTTCATGTTGATTATTGATGACTATTCTAGAATGATGTGGGTGACTTTTCTAAGGGAGAAGTCTGAAGCTTTTGAGAAATTCAAGATCTTTAAAGTGAAGGTTGAAAGTGAAACTGGATTAAAAATAAAATGTCTAAGATCAGATCATGGGGGTGAGTTCACTTCTCATGAATTTAACAGTTATTGTGAGACAAATGGAACCTTGATGTAGCTAGATCTATGATGATGGAAGCCAAATTTCCTCATATATACTGGAGAGAAGCAGTGAGTACAATAGTCTACACATTCAATAGAGTTCACATCAAAGGTGAAACCGATAAGACCCCTTCTGAACTATGGTTTGGACATACACCTACTATTAAGTATTTCAAAATTTTTTGAAGTAAATTCTATATCAAAAGAGATGATTCAATTGGAAAGTTTGATCCTAGATATGATGAAGGGATATTTCTTGGTTATTCAATTCAGAGAAAAGCATATAGATGTTATCACAAAAGATTGCAGAAAATTGTGGAGAGTGCTAATGTGAAAGTGGATGAACAATACAAAAATAATTTTATATCATATGATAGGGAACCAGTAGTGGAAATGACCATAACTGAACTGACAATGCCTCAACTAGTACAAGAAGCTGAGATAGTTACATCGGCACAATCAAAAAATTCAACTGTGACTAATGATAAGAGCAGTGAACTTGAAGTTCAAAAGACACCTAGGTATGTAAGATTAAATCATTCTGAAGATCAAATTATTGGAGATAGAAATAAGGGAGTTAGGACAAGAATAAAAGTGGCAAATGAAGAGGCATGTCTTATTTCTCAAGTTGAACTGGCAACTGTTATGGAAGCTTGTAAGGATAAACATTGGTTAAAGGCTATGGAAGATGAATTAGATCAAATAGACAAGAATGAAACTTGGTCTTTAGTTTCACAGCCTTGGACATACACCTACTATTAAGTATTTCAGAATTTTTTGAAGTAAATTCTATATCAAAAGAGATGATTCAATTGGAAAGTTTGATCCTAGATATGATGAAGGGATATTTCTTGGTTATTCAATTCAGAGAAAAGCATATAGATGTTATCACAAAAGATTGCAGAAAATTGTGGAGAGTGCTAATGTGAAAGTGGATGAACAATACAAAAATAATTTTATATCATATGACAGGGAACCAGTAGTGGAAATGACCATAACTAAACTGACAATGCCTCAACTAGTACAGGAAGCTGAGATAGTTACATCGGCACAATCAAAAAATTCAACTGTGACTAATGATAAGAGCAGTGAACTTGAAGTTCAAAAGACACCTAGGTATGTAAGATTAAATCATTCTGAAGATCAAATTATTGGAGATAGAAATAAGGGAGTTAGGACAAGAATAAAAGTGGCAAATGAAGAGGTATGTCTTATTTCTCAAGTTGAAGTGGCAACTATTATTGAAGCTTGTAAGGATAAACATTGGTTAAAGGCTATGGAAGATGAATTAGATCAAATAGACAAGAATGAAACTTGGTCTTTAGTTTCGCAGCCTAAAAATAAGAATGTTATTGGACCTAAATGGGTTTTTAGGAATAAACTGAATGAGGATGGTCAAGTTATAAGGAACAAGGCTTGATTGGTTTGTAAAGGATATTCTCAAATGGAAGGAATTGATTATGGTGAGATATTTGCACCTCTAGCTAGAATTGAAGCTATTAGACTATTTCTTGCCTATGCAGCTTATAAGAATTATAAGGTTTATCAAATGGATGTGAAATGTACATTTTTGAATGGTGATCTTGAGGAAGAAGTTTACATGGAGCAACCTGATGGATTCTTACTGACAAATGATAAAGATATGGTTTGCAGATTGAAGAAAGTTGTATATGGTTTGAAACAGGCTCCTAGAGTTTGGTATGCAAGGTTGGATAAATATCTTTTGAAGCTTGGTTTTACTAAAGGAAGTGTTGATAGTAATCTATATTATAAGATAACTAATAATGATATTCTGATTATTGAAGTTTTTGTTCATGATATCATTTTTGGAGGAGAAGATAAACTGTTCATGGAATTTGCTAACAACATAAAGAATGAATTTGAAATGTCCATGATTGGTGAGATGAAATTTTTCTTAGGTTTGTAGATTACTCAAACTGACCAAGGGATTTTTTTATGTCAAAGTAAGTATCTGAGGGAATTATTGAAAAAGTTTGGTATGGAGAATTCCAAATTGGTAAGTACTCCTATGGCTGCAAGTGAGAAATTATCTATCAAGGATAATTCTACACTGGTAAATCTGACAAGGTATAAGTCTATGATTGGTGGTCCGTTATATCTAACTCAGACTAAACTTAAGAGGATATTCTGGTATTTGCAAGGAACAACAGAATATGCTTTATGGTATTCCAGAAATGATGATTTTACTTTATGTGCACATACTGACTTAGATTGGGTAGGTGATACCGATGTCAGGAAGAGCACTTATGGTGGAGATTTCTTTCTTGGAAAGAAACTGGTTTCATGGATCAACAAAAAGTAGTCATGCATTTATTTATCTACTGCATAAGATAAGTATGTTGCAGCAACAACTAATTGCACTCAAGTCTTGTGGATGAAGCAAATGTTGAAGGATATCAGGGTAAATTGTAGTGAACCGGTAGTTATCTACTGTGATAACTCTGCAACTATTAACATGTCTAAGAATCCGGTATTTCACTCTAAGACTAAGAATATTTCAATAAAGTATAACTTTCTGAAGGACAAGGTTGAAGCAAAGGAAGTCAAATTGGTTTATGTGAACACTAAAGAATAGATTGCAGAAATATTCACTAAATTGTTGTCTAAGGAATCATTTGAGTATTTGAGAGACAAGTGAGGGGTTTCTGCCCCTCTGACAGAGACTTGATTAATGAAGTTTTTCATCAGTCCAACATGAATTATCAGAGATACTATTCATTTTGACACTAATGAGTGGTGCTACTACTTAGGGGGAGTAGTCAGCTTTGAGATTCAGAGGTTTATATCATTGCTTTGATATTTTTGTTAGATTTCTGGCATTGATGTCAAAGGAGGAGTGATAGTAATGTGAAAAGTCATTCAGAACCTTATAGAGATATCATTCACAGTGCAGAGCTATTGATTGTTGGTTCTCTTCCATAGGGGGAGACTTGTTTGGCATTTCTTGGTACTTAGATGTTTTTCACATCTAGTGTTGCCATCAATGCCAAAGGGGGAGATTGTTGGCATTATGGATGAATTGATTATGTGTTGCATTGATGTTTTGTCATTGATGTCAACACTATCTATTATGGTTGGTTATCGACAGACAAGTTTTGGTTACTGGTAGAAGATCTAGTGTTACCAGTAGAAGAGACTATCTGTTGGACACTTCTGACATGTTCGGATCAGTAAAGTATTTTTGATTTCATGTGTTATATGATCCATGATCATGTTTTTGTTAGCTGGTATTGGCTTGGTAATCGGATGCTATCATACACTCTGGTAAACCCTTACCAACATTGTTTTAAGGTTTTACTGGTAGAGATTTGATTGAGGAATTATGACAGGATGCATAGTTGGTGTTGGTGCAACTTCTTCATGGATTTCAGCATGTTGAAGATGTTCTTTGATCATGCTTCAACTACTTGAAGACATTGCTTTGATGTGGTGGACCCAAAATAGGTCTGGTACCTATCTAGGTTATGGACCGGTATCATACTAACGTGTACTCTACACATTACTGGGATGTCTCGAGATGATTTATGGATTTGCTATCATTGTTTTGATCTTAAGTGGACATGGCATATCATTGTAATATGGAATCATGTAATGATCTTATTGTAATATCTTTAGGTGGCTGATCCAATTGGTTTAGGCCTTAGGGTTTGTATAAATAAGAGGTAGAAACTCTTTGTAAAGTATCATGGTTATTGGAAAAGTCATGGTCAAGGA
>NC_081413.1:42570860-42599895 GCF_030272615.1 Cryptomeria japonica
AAGGCTAAAAGAGCCCATTGTAATGAGTTGTCCAAGTTGTCCTAATAAGGTCTTGAATTAGTCACTTGGTAAAATTTGTATAAAATATCCTTGGAGGGATAAAATGGTGACAAAAATACATTATTATTCCATCCTAATATGTTTTAAAGGTTATTTTGAAGGTTTAAAGTCATTTTAGTCAAAAGTTGTAAAAGTTGTAAAATGCAACTTTTCAAAAGTTGTAAAAAGACCAAAATGGGAAGTTGTATGGTCATAAGAGGAAGTTGGGTATTTGTAACTTCCATGTGAAGATGAAAAGGCTATAAAACATTTATAATGTTAGTTCATAAGAGGATGCAAAAATTGGAGAAGGAATTGGAAAGCATTGGAAATATTTTGGTATCATATTTTCATTGTTTTCAATCTCTTGTTTTGTGATCTTGAAAGTTTTTCCTCTTGTTTCCAGGCCTGGTACACCCATGTACAGCCTAGAAACAAGTATATTTCCATAATTATAGTGTATTATATTGAATAATGTTTCCATTTCTTTTGGTTTGTGTTTATTTCATTCAGTTTTGAGAAAGTTATGAATGTTTTGGTGAAAACCGTTTGGAACTACCCAAAACCCTGATTCACGGCGACCGGTTTTGGCACAATCATCATAACCTTGGATTTCACCATTGGATCTTTCTATAATTTGGAGGAAAATTTTATAACTAAAATTTTGAGAATCTGACTAGAGAGATTGTCTGGGTTATAAATATTTTAAGAGTTATTAATGACTGTTCATGACTATAATTTCATGACCAAAATAGAGTAAATTTCATAGTTTGGACAAATTGTTGGTTTTCATTTGCAAGAAATGAATAGATGAATGGTTTAAATGATTCAGGTTTAATGCATGATATATGGATCTACAATCATTATGGATTGATATGTATGGAGAAGATTTTATAATGGTTATTTGATTGATGTTTTCATGATGCTCTGCATCAAATTGGTATCAGAGCTCAACAAAAGGTCTGGGCTGAGAAAGTGATTCGTATTTTGGTTTTCTAATGGTTGTAATTGCAGATGTATATCCACTAGCAGCAAGTAGGCAGACATGAAGGTCTATCATGGGGCCATAGGAGATGGTCCAAGGGGCTTGAGAAAGAGATCCAGTGGGTTTCCAAAAGACCTAGGGAGAGAGGCAAGGAAAGGACTCCTCGGTGAGGCAAAGTAGTTGGTGAGTTTGGTGTAGCATTGAGGGTGGACTTATGTTTGGAGCAACATCTTGAAGAGAATCCAATATGAACTCCATTGATGGGAGTTTTGATAGAAGTAGAAAAAAAAGAAGCAACGACATCAAGAGAATCCAAACGGGCAAAGATGAATGAAGACAAAGGTGAAGATCTCACTCAAAAGTTTTTTGCAAGTTATTTTCATCCATGTTTCCAAGGGACTTGGAAACTTTTCAAAGTCAGGAGTATGGTGCAGGAGCACCCAACACAAAAACACAAAAGGATTCTATAAGAGGATAAAGATCAATTGATAAGTATATTTAATTACATTTTCATTTGTAATGTCATTTTGAGTCAATATGAATCAATATGTAAGGCTAAAAGAGCCCACTGTAATGAGTTGTCCAAGTTGTCCTAATAAGGTCTTGAATTAGTCATTTGGTAAAATTTGTATAAAATATCCTTGGATGGATAAAATGGTGACAAAATACATTATTATTCTATCCTAATATGTTTTAAAGGTTATTTTGAAGGTTTAAATTCATTTTAGTCAAAAGTTGTAAAAGTTGTAAAATGCAACTTTTCAAAAGTTGTAAAAAGACCAAAATGGGAAGTTGTATGGTCATAAGAGGAAGTTGGGTATTTGTAACTTCCATGTGAAGATGAAAAGGCTATAAAACCACTATAATTGTCATTCATAAGAGGATGTAAAAATTGGAGAAGGAATTGGAAAGCATTGGAAGTATTTTGGTATCATATTTTCATTGTTTTCAATCTCTTGTTTTGTTATCTTGGAAGTTTTTCCTCTTGTTTCCAAGCCTGGTATGGCCATGTACAGCCTAGAAACAAGTGTATTTCCATACTTATAGTGTATTATATTGAATAAAATTTCCATTGCTTTTGGTTTGAGTTTATTTCATTCAATTTTGAGAAAGTTATGAATGTTTTCGTTAAAACCGTTTGGAACTACCCAAAACCCTAATTCACAGTGACCAGTTTTTGTACAATCATCATAACCTTGGATTTCACTGTTGGATCTTTCTATAATTTGGAGGAAAGTTTTATAACTAAAATTTTGAGAATCTGACCAGAGAGATTATTTGATGATTAATATTTTAAGAGTTATTAATGATTGTTCATGACTATAATTTCATGACCAGAATAGAGTAAATTTCATAGTTTGGACAAATTCTTGGTTTTCATTTACAAGAAATGAATAGATGAAGGGTTTAAATGATTTAGGTTTAATGCATGATATATGGATTGATATATATATGGAGAAGATTTGATAATGGTTATTTTATTGATGTTTTCATTATGCTTTGCATCAAATTGGTATCAGAGCTCAACAAAAGGTCTAGGGTGAGAAAGTGATTGGTATTTTGGTTTTCTAATGGTTAGGGTTGAAAATGTATATCCACTAGCTGCAAGTAGGTAGACATGAAGGTCTGTCATGGGGCCATAGGAGAAGGTCCAAGGGGCCTGAGAAAGAGATCTAGTGGGTTGCCAAAAGACCTGGGGAGAGAGGCAAGGAAAGGACCCCTGGGTGAGGCAAAGTAGTTGGTGAGTTTGATGCAACATTGAGGGTGGACTTATGTTTGGAGTAGCATCTTGAAGAGAAGCCAATATGAACTCCATTGATGGGAGTTTTGATAGAAGTAGGAAAAAAAAAAAAAAAAAGAAGCAACGGTATCAAGAGAATCCAAAGAGGCAAAAATTAATGAAAACAAAGGTGAAGATCTCACTCAAAATTTTCTTGCAAGTTATTTTCATCCATGTTTCCAAGGGACTTGGAAACTTTTCAAAGTCGGGAGTATGGTGCAGGAGCACCTAACACAAAAGCACAAAAGGAGTCTATAAGAGGATAAATATTAATTCATAAGTATATTCAATTACATTTTCATTTGTAATGTCATTTTGAGTCAATATGAATCAATATGTAAGGCTAAAAGAGCCCATTGTAATGAGTTGTCCAAGATGTCCTAATAAGGTCTTGAATTAGTCATTTGGTAAAATTTGTATAAAATATCCTTGGAGGGATAAAATGGTTACAAAAATACATTATTATTCCATCCTAATATGTTTTGAAGGTTATTTCGAAGGTTTAAAGTCATTTGAGTCAAAAGTTGTAAAAGTTGTAAAATGCAACTTTTCAAAATTTGTAAAAAGACCAAAATGGGAAGTTGTATGGTCATAAGAGGAAGTTGGGTATTTGTAACTTCCATGTGAAGATGAAAAGGCTATAAAACCTCTATAATGGTCATTCATAAGAGGATGTAAAAATTGGAGAAGGAATTGGAAAGCATTGGAAACATTTTGGTATCATATTTTCATTGTTTTCAATTTCTTGTTTTGTGATCTTGGAAGTTTTTCCTCTTGTTTCCAAGCCTGGGACAGCCATGTACAGCCTAGAAAAAAGTGTATTTCCATAATTATAGTATATTATACTGAATAACTTTGGATTTCACCATTAGATGGTTCTATAATTTGGAGGAAACTTTTATATCTAGCATTTAGAGAATCCGACTGGAGCGATTGTATGGTTGATTAATATTGTAAGAGTTATTAATGACTGTTCATGACTGTAATTTCGTGACCAGAATAGAGTAAATTTCATAGTTTGGAAATATTCTTTGTTTTCATTTGCAAGAAATGAATAGATGAAGGGTTTAAATGATTCGGGTTTAATGCATGATATATGAATCTAAAATCATTATGGATTGATATATATGGAGAAGATTTGATAATGGTTATTTTATTGATGTTTTCATGATATCTCTAGAAGGATAAGTGTTGACATCAATGAAAAAATAAATGCAACACATCCATAGTAACAACAATCTCCCCCTTTGGAATTGATGGAAACACAAGATGGAAAAACATTTAAGTGCCAAAACAGAATGCCAAAAACCAAAAACCAACAATCTCCATAATAGATCAATACCAAAAATCAAAATACAAATGCAGAGAGTATATATCCCTCCCCAAAAGAATAATCTCTCCCCCAAGGATAATTTTTTTTCATAGATATCTCTCAACCTTTGGCATCAAATTCCAAAGCAATTCAAATACCATAACATACAACCAATTCATAGAACCAATTACAATAACCAATTGTTATAACCAACTACTCCCCGTGAGAAGTAGCTCTCCTACATCAAAGTCGGAAAAAGGTTTCTCCATTAATAATGTCGGTTTGATGCCAATAATCAACTATCTAAGTCTCTACCGGTGAGGGTATAACCCCAAGCTGCTCTCTAAGATATTCAAAAATTTTCTTAGGCAAAGACTTAGTAAAGATATTTGCAATCTGCTCTTTAGTATTCACATAAACCAATCTCACTTGTTTTGCTTCAACATTTTCTTTCAGAAAATTATACATGATAAAAACATGTTTAGTCTTAGAGTGAAATACTAGATTCTTTGATATATCAATTGTTGTTGAATGATCATAATAAATTATTATAGGTTCTTTGGATTTTACCTTTATGTCCTTCAACATTTTCTTAATCCATAATACCTAAGTACAATTAGTTGTTCTTGCAACATATTCTGATTCTGTTGTTGATAATGATGTGCAACACTGTTTCTTGCTCAACCATGAAATCAATCTTCTACCAAGAAAGAATTCCCCATCGGTGATTCTCTTTCTATCATCTACATCTCCTACCCAATTTGCATTGGTGTATGCACATAAATAAAAATTCTCATCTTTAGGATACCATAAACCAAGATTTGTTGTGCCTGATAGTTTTGATACTTAATGTAAGTACAGATCCAATAGCCAACAAGATGAGAGGGGGGGGGGGCTGAATCATACAAACTTAATCTTCCACAAAAACATCAGATTCAACCTCGGTAACATATACTTCAATAATATAACCAAAAATGCTAAACATGCAAACTCAAAAGCATATAAACATCATAAACCTCATAACACCAGATTTAACGTGGAAACCCAAATAGGGAAAAACCACTGTGGGATTTCAGACCCACTAAGAAATATACTCTTCTAGAGTATGCTCAGTTAAAAGTAAATCCTGTTAAAGATTACAAACACATTGCTAGATGTGACCCGGTAAAGGGATTTACCTCAGATCTGTTAGGATCTTCACCTTGTTAGAAGTGACCTTGTTAAAGGATTTCAAACACTCAATCAGAATGTCACCTTGCTAGAGGGTTTTACAAATAAGACTATTAAGTCCACTCGGTTAAGAGATTTTCAATCACTTTCACAAAATAACAGTAATAAAAATCTATCTACAACTTCACATCTAAAATGCTCAAGCAGATTTTTATTTGCTCAATTCCAACTAGACATAAAACTAATTTTGTCCATTTGCTGGACTTCTATACTCTGTTATTCAAACAGGTCTTCAAGCTTCTGTGCTCAGTAATCACTATGTAGCATCCATGTGCATACATTTGCTCACATACATTGTTTATCAATAGTTCCCTATTTATAAACAATTAGTTAACCACTTAATCTCCTTGATCACATTTCCCATGATCAATCATAGCCATTAGATCTACAAAGTTTGACCAGGTTCAATGTATCCTTCGATCTGAAAATGTTTTACCCTGCCTTGGAGCTTGTATACATTTCTTGGAACTTGTGCTAGGGTATTGCGGTTCAATCTGAGCTGTAGATCTTTATGCCGATTTTCCTTTGCCATAGATTTATTAACAAACTTCATGCACGACATACCAATCATTTAATCAATTCTAGCTCATCAGCTTCCTTCATTAAATAATGCATGTAACCATTTAATGTATTCTGTTACAACTCGGTTACAACTCGGTAACAACTCAGTAAATACTAGAATTCACTCAGTAGACATTCTGCCTTCATTAACCGATAGCAATAACCTTAGGGTTTACTGACTAGGTTCCTTAGGGTTTACTGACTAGGTTCTTTGCTTGGTAACATAGTATAGTATTAACCTTACAATTTACAACATATGTATGATGTTAAAACAATCTAAACATCATGATCTCATCATTGTTTGACTTGGTAATAGTTGTCCATTGAATACCTTATTCCTCCCCTTATTTATCATATTCTTTATGTGTCTTTTACCGACATCTTTATACTATTCAAATCATACTTGTCAAGATATGGCAACATCATAATAAACTAGAAAATCAATTTCTTGACATCAATGACAAAATAATAATATCAAGACAGTAAACATCCTTAATCAGTTATATCCATAATCATCAACAACCTTCTCAATATCCTTATTGAAATGCCAACCATCTCCCATTGTCTGTTATAATGCCAAATGCCAACAATCTCCCCCTTTGGAATTGATGGCAAAACCAATTGATTTGACCTTAAAAAGATTCGGATTGCTATGATTCTGAAATGCTGAAATGC
This sequence comes from Cryptomeria japonica, assembly GCF_030272615.1. Taxonomy (NCBI): domain Eukaryota; kingdom Viridiplantae; phylum Streptophyta; class Pinopsida; order Cupressales; family Cupressaceae; genus Cryptomeria; species Cryptomeria japonica. Next base: position 42,577,443 of record NC_081413.1, read on the forward strand.
TCTCTTGCTGTCATCAGAATTCTCCCCCATACATTAGACTTCTCCCTTTTTCTCTAGTCTTATCTCCTTCAGTTTCAGTCTTTTTAATAATTCTTCTCCCCCTTTGACAACAATGCCAACAAGTAAAGAACTAAAACATAATTTTTTCCTGTATGAAGTAAATTCCTGCTGTAATGTGTCAACTTAGTCTCGGTCAGAGCATTTTGTCTTCAATTCCTGTTCCCTGTATTGTATCCTGCACACCTTTAGAAAACATCCTAAAGTGTGTAAATCAGCATCAACTCTAAAAAGATATTCGATAGAGTCATTGAATTGATGCTTTCACTGAACTCGGTCAGTGAGTAGAAGATAGGGGTAGGACCCCTAACTTACTTCTGAGATATTCAATAGTGTCCATTGATAGTGGCTTGGTGAAGATATCTACTATTTGTTCCTTTGTGCTAACATACTCCAACACCACTTTCTTCTCTTGAGCTTCTTCTCTAAGATAATGACATTTGATAGAGATGTGCTTTGTCTTAGAGTGCATAAAAGGATTCTTTGAAATGTTAATGGCACTAGTATTGTCACAGAATATAGTTACTGGCTCGGTAACTTTCTCATTTATTCATTCCAATAGTTGTTTGATCCATGCTATATTGGTACAATTTAATGCTACAACAACATATTCAGCTTCAGTTGTTGACTGTGAAACACATCCTTATTTCTGGTTAAGCCAACTCACTAGTCTTTCTCCTAAAAAGAAAGCTCCTCCACTTGTGCTTTTCCTGTCGTCAATGTGTCTTTCAAGTATCTAAAATTTCTTTTGATTGCAGTCATGTGTGTTACCTTAGGATCTGCAGAGAATCTTGCAACTATACCTACTCCATGTGCTATGTCTGGTCTGTTGTGAACAACATATTGTAGCTTTCCAATCATGGATCGGTAAAGTGTCTCATTAATAGATGCAGATTCATCATTCTTTGATAATTTACAGTTGGTAGTCATAGGAGTACTTACTGGTTTTGAATCCTCCATTCCAAATTTCTTCAAGATTTCCTTTATGTACTTGGATTGAGTAATGAAAATCTCATTTTTCATTTGCAGTATTTGTAAACCTATAAAATACTTTATCTCACTGATTAATGACATCTCAAATTCTTTGCTCATTTCATTTCCAAAGTTCTTACATAGAGAGTCATTTCCACAAAATATAATATCATCAACAAATATGGCTGATATTTGTATTCCATTTTCATCATTCCTCATGTACATATTGTTGTTCTCACTTGTCCTTATAAAACCAATCTTAATCAAATAAGAGTGTAGTCTTTCATACCATGCTCTAGGTTCTTGTTTCAGACCATATAATGCTTTGTTAAATTTACATACCTAATCTTTATTATTGTCTTCAAGAAATCCTATAGGTTGTTCAAATAAAAACTTCTTCTTCTAATATTCCATTCAGAAATGCAGATTTGACATCCATTTGGTCTACCTTGAAGTTGTTGAAAGCAGCATATGCCAACAATGTTCTTACTCCTTCAAGTCTAGCAACAGGTGCAAAAGTTTCACCATAATCATTTCCTTCTTCTTGAGCATAACCTTTGCAAACTAGTCTTTCTTTATTTCAAATGACCTCTCCTTTTTTATTTAGCTTGTTTTTGAAAATCCACTTTGTACAGATTACATTTTTGTCCTTCTATCTTGGGATTAGTATCCATGTGTCATTCTTCTTGATTTGATCAATCTCTTCTATCATAGCATTTATCCAATCTTCACTTTTAAATGCCTCTTTCACTATTCTCAGTTCAAATTCAGATATCAGACATGTGTTCTGTCTCAGTTTGTTCCTTGTCATCACTGGATCATCCTTATCTCCTATAATCTGACTTGGTGCATGATGTCTTCTGACATATTTGGCTTATATAGGCTCGATAGGCTGTGTATGATCTTCTTCATCACTTGGTAGCTGGATATTCTCTTCATTTTCTTCAACAGTTTTCTCGGTAGTACTTGTCGGTTGAACATAGACAAATTCATCATAATCTTCTAGTTCTTTGGAATTTCCTTCATCATTTCTTTCTGCAAATTCATCAATTTTCACATTAGAACTTTCTACTATTTTGTTAGATGATTTGATCAGACATTTAAATGCTTTGCTTCTAGAAGAATAACCTAGAAATGTTCCTTCTTCACTTTTTTGATCAAACTTGCCATTTCTATCATCTTTGTGTACATAGCATTTACTTCCAAAGATTTTAAAATAACTTACATTAGGTTTCTTGTCATACCAAATTTCATATGGTGTCTTCAATGTACCTTTCTTCAATTGTACTCAGTTCAGGGTGTAAACTACTGTGCTTATTGCTTCTGTCCAAAATGTTTGTGGCACTTTCTTTTCAATTATCAGTGTTCTAGCACAATCCACAATAGATCTATTTCTTCTCTCATCTATTCCATTCTGTTGTGGAGTTCTCGGTGTAGAGACTTGTCTTCTAATACCATGATCATTGCAGAATAAGTTGAACTCATCAGATGTGAACTCTCCTCCTCTATCTGATCTAAGACATTTCAGTTGTCTTCTTGTTTCATTTTCAACTCTTGCCTTGTACCATTTAAACATTTGAAAATCTTTTGATTTTTCTTTTAAAAACATTACTGGCATCATCCTTGAATAATCATCCACAAATAATATGAAATATTTATCACCATAATAACTTTGAACTTTCATAGGACCAGAAAAGTCAGTGTGCACAAGATCTACAATTCCTTTAGAAGTGTAAGACTTACTTGTAAAGATTGATCTTGTCATCTTACCCATCTGGCATCCTCGGCACATAGCTTTCTCGGGCTTTTCAAGACTCAATAGACCTCTTACTCGGTGCTTCTTACTTATTTTGATCAGATTATCAAAATTTACATGACAAAACCTTTTATGCCATAACTAGGTATCATCTATCTTTGCATACAAACACTTGTTCCAAGTTGAGTCAACGTGAAATGTGTTACCTTTTGTTTGTGTCCCGGTAGCAGCTAACTTTCCATTCTTGTCATGAACTCTGACAATTCCCTTTTGAAATTCTATTCGGTAACCTGTATTGTTTAGCTGTGCTACACTTAACAAATTGTATTTCAAACCTTCAATCCAATAAACATCATTGCATCTTGCATTGTCAAGAAGTGTTATAGATCCTTTACCTTTCACTGGACATGGTGCATCATTACCAAATCTTACATAGCCTCCATCATAATCTTTTAACATAACTAACTTGTGTTTATCTCCTGTCATATGATGTGAGCATCCACTATCTATGATTCATTATTATTTACATGAGATATTAGGGCTTTTTCTTCATACCTTTCTTCATCTGATCCATCTTTGATAGCCACATAAACTACTTTCTCTTTATCAGTCTCATCTGATTTATCATCATTGGATTCCTCATTAGCTATTAAGCATGTCTTTCTATCTCTTCTTCTAAAGTCTCGGTGTCCTCTGTAATGATTATCTTTCTGTTTGTCATCTCGGTAATCTCTCTTCTCAGTAGATTCTTTGTCAAGACAGTTAGAAGCCATATGTCCTATCTTATCAAAATTGAAACATTTCAAAGGTAGTTTTCCTTTATACTTACCTTTGCCTCTAGGTAACCTTTTGGCTAATAGTGCTTCAAACTCTTCCTACTTTCTGCTTTCCTCATACAGTTTGTGTACTTCTTCCATATTCTTACGAAATCTTTTACTTGCTCCACTGTGATCCCCTTCAGAGTACTTATACTTTCTTTCATTGTAATTGTTAGATTCATCAAGATGAAAAGAACTAAATGTAGATTCAACTTTATTTACCGAAGATCCACTGTTATCAAAGTTACTTAACTGAAATGCATGTAGCTTACCAATAGTAGCATCTAAAGAAATTGGCATATTAGGTATAGACCTGAATTCATTGATTGTAGAGACTCTGATTGCATAAGCTGATAGAAGGGTTCTTAACAACTTACTTGTTATATCCTTTTCTTCAATAGTTCCACCTACTCCTTTGATTTGATTCACAATCTCCTTTAGTCTTGTACTGTACTGGGTTATGTTCTTACCTTCATTCATCCTCATAGATTCAAGTTGTCCTCTTAGACTATCTACTTTTTCTCTTTGAACATGTTCATCTCCTCCATATACTAATATGAGCTTATCCCACATAGCCTTTGCATCATTGCAGCCTTCTAGATAATTAAACTCTGAGTCGGTCAATGCAGATGTTATCTCAATCATTGCTTGGATATGTTCTTTCTTTGTCTTTATCTCTTCCATTGTCAATGGATAGGTGCTCGGTGTGATGAAATCATTCTTGAGATAATATACATTATATTCTCCAACTCCTGATAGGTGCAGCTTCATCCTTTTCTGCCATGTAGAAGAACTTGACTTGTTCAACTTCGGTGCATCCCTCTTATACATCTTTTGATCTTTGCCTCAAGTATCTTTAAACATTTCTTCCGGAGTCCAAAGCTCTGATACCAATTGATAGTTCTGATACTTATTGTAAGTATAGATCCAATAGCCAACAAGATGAGAGGGGGGGGGGTGAATCATACAAACTGAATCTTCCATAAAAATATCAGATTCAACCTCGATAACATATACTTCAGTAATATAACCAAAACTACTAAACATGCAAACTCAAAAGCATATAAACATCATAAACCTCATAACACTAGATTTAACGTGGAAACCCAAATAGGGAAAAAACACTATGCGATTTTGGACCCACTCAGAAATATACTCTTCTAGAGTATACTCGGTTAAAAGCAAATCCTGTTAAAAATTATAAACACATTGCTAGATGTGACCTGGTTAAGGGATTTCCCTTAGATCTGTTAGTATCTTCACCTTGTTAGAAGTGACCTTGTTAAAGGATTTCAAACACTCAATCAGAATGTCACCTTGCTAGAGGGTTTGACAAATAAGACTGTTAAGTCCACTCGGTTAAGAGATTTTCTGTAACTTTCACAAAATAATAGTAATAAAAATCTATCTGCAACTTCACATCTAAAATGCTAAAGCAGATTATTATTTTCTCAATACAATCTAGACATAGAACTAATCTTGTCCATCTGATGGGCTTCTATACTCTATTATTCAAACAGGTCTTCAAGCTTCTATGCTCAGTAATCACTATCTAGCATCCCTATGCATACATTTGCCCGCATACATTGTTTATCAATATCTCCCTATTTATAAACAATTAGCTAACCACTTAATCTCCATGATCACATTTCCCATGATCAATCATAGCCATTAGATCTTCAAACTTTGACTAGGTTCAATGTATCCTTCGAGTGTTTTACCCTGCCTCAGAACTTGCATACATTTCTTGGATCTTGCGCTAGGGTATTGCGGTTCAATCTGAGCTGTAGATTTTTATGTCGATTTTCCTTTGCCATAGATTTATTAACAAACTTCATGCACGACATACCAATCATTTAAACAGTTCTAGCTCATTAGCTTCCTTCATTAAATAACGCATGTAACCATTTAAAGTATTATGTTATAGCTCGGTTACAACTTGGTAACAACTCGATAAATACTAAACTTCACTCGGTACACATTCTACCTTCATTAAACGATAGCGATAACCTTAGGGTTTACTGACTAGGCTCTTTGCTTGGTAACATAGTATAGTATTAAACTTACAATTTACAACATATGTATGATGTTAAAACAATCTAAACATCATGATCTCATCATTGTTTGACTTGGTAATAGTTGCCCATTGAATACCTTATTCATCCCCTTATTTATCATATTCTTTCTGTGTCTTTTACCGACATCTTTATACTCTTCAAATCATACTTCTCAAGATATGGCAACATCATACTGAATTAGAAAATCAATTTCTTGACATCAATGACAAAATAATAATATCAATATAGTAAACATCCTTAATCAGTTATATCCATAATCATCAACAACCTTCTCGATATCCTTATTGAAATGCCAACAATCTCCCATTTTCTATTATAATGCCAAATGCCAACAATCTCCCCCTTTGGCATTGATGGAAAAACCAATTGATTTGACCATAAAAAGATTCGGATTGCTGTGATTCTGAAATACTGAAATGCTCTCTTGCTGTCATCAGAATTCTCCCCCATACATTAGACTTCTCCTTTTTTCTCCAGTCTTCTCTCCTTCAGTTTCAGTCTTTTTAATCAGTCTTCTCCCCCTTTGACAACAATGCCAAAAAGTAAAGAACTAAATCATAATTTCTTACTATATGAAGTGAATTCCTGCTGTAATGTGTCAACTTAGTCTCGGTCAGAGTATTTGGTCTTCAATTCCTGTTCCCTGTATTGTATCCTACACACCTTTAGAAAACATCCTAAAGTGTGTAAATCAACATCAACTCTAAAAAGATATTCGATAGAGTCATTGAATTGATGCTTTCACCGAACTTGGTCAGTGAGTAGAAGATAGGGCTAGGACCCCTAACTTACTTCTAAGATATTCAAAAGTGTCCCTTAGTAGTGGCTTGGTGAACATATCTGCTATTTGTTCCTTTTTGTTAACATACTCCAACACCAGTTTCTTCTCTTGAGCTTCTTCTCTAAGATAATGATATTTGATAGAGATGTTCTTTGTCTTAGAGTGCATAAAAAGATTCTTTGAAATGTTAATGGCACTAGTATTGTCACAGAACATAGTTACTGGCTCGGTAACTTTCTCATTTATTCCTTCCAATAGTTGTTTGTTCCATGCTATGTTGGTACAATTCAATGCTGCAACAACGTATTCAGCTTCTATTGTTGACTGTGAAACACATCCTTGTTTCCTGCTAAGCCAACTCACTAGTCTTTCTCCTAAAAAGAAAGCTCCTCCACTTGTGCTTTTCCTGTCATCAATGTTGTCTTCCCAATCAACATCAGTATAGACTTTTAAATCAAAATCATTTCCTTTCTGATATACTAAGCAATAATCCTTTGTTCCTTTCAAGTATCTTAAAATTCTTTTGATTGCAGTCATGTGTGTTTCCTTAGGATCTACAGAGAATCTTGCAACTATACCTATTGCATGTGCTATGTCTGGTCTATTGTGAACAACATATTGTATCTTTCCAATCATGGATCGGTAAAGTGTCTCATCAATATATGCAGATTCATCATTCTTTGATAATTTACAGTTTGTAGTCATAGGAGTACTTACTGGTTTTGAATCCTCCATTCCAAATTTCTTCAAGATTTCCTTTATGTACTTGGATTGAGTAATGAAAATCTCATTTTTCATTTGCAGTATTTGTAAACCTATAAAATACTTTATCTCACCGATTAATGACATCTCAAATTCTTTTCTCATTTTATTTCCAAAGTTCTTACATAGAGAGTCATTTCCACAAAATATAATATAATCAACAAATATGGCTGAGATCAGTATTCCATTTTCATCATTCTTCATGTACATATTGTTGTTCTCACTTGTCCTATAAAACCAATCTTAATCAAATGAGATTGCAATCTTTCATACCATGCTCTAGGTGCTTGTTTCAGACCATATAATGCTTTGTTCAATTTATATACCTGATCTTTATTATTGTCTTCAACAAATCCTTCAGGTTGTTCAATAAAAACTTCTTCTTCTAATATTCCATTTAGAAATGCAGATTTGACATCCATTTGGTCTACCTTGAAGTTGTTGAAAGTAGCATATGCCAACAATGTTCTTACTCCTTCAAGTCTAGCAACAGGTGCAAAAGTTTCACCATAATCAATTCCTTCTTCTTGAGCATAACCTTTGCAAACGAGTCTTGCTTTATTTCGAATGACCTCTCCTTTTTTATTTAGCTTGTTTTTGAAAATCCAATTTGTACAGATTACATTTTTTTCCTTCTGTATTGGGATTAGTGTCCATGTGTCATTCTTCTTGATTTGATCAATCTCTTCTATCATAGCATATATCCAATCTTCACTATTAAATGCCTCTTTCACTATTCTCGGTTCAAATTCAGATATCAGACATGTGTTCTGTCTCAGTTTGTTCTTTGTCATCACTGGATCATCCTTATCTCCTATAATCTGACTCGGTGCATGATGTCTTCTGACATATTTGGCTTATATAGGCTCGGTAGGCTCTGTATGATCTTCTTCATCACTTGGTAACTGGATATTCTCTTCATTTTCTTCAACAGTTTTCTCAGTAGTACTTGTCGGTTGAACATAGACAAATTCATCATAATCTTCTGGTTCTTTGGAATTTCCTTCATCATTTCTTTCTGCAAATTCATCAATTTTCACATTAGCACTTTCCACTATTTTGTTAGATGATTTGATCAGACATTTAAATGCTTTACTTCTAGAAGAATAACCTAGAAATGTTCCTTCTTCACTTTTTTGATCAAACTTGCCATTTCTATCATCTTTGTGTACATAGAATTTACTTCCAAAGATTTTAAAATAACTTACATTAGGTTTCTTCTCATACCAAATTTCATATGGTGTCTTCAAAGTACCTTTCTTCAATTGTACTCGGTTCAGGGTGTAAACTACTATGCTTATTGCTTCTCTCCAAAATGTTTGTGGCACTTTCTTTTCAATTATCAGTGTTCTGGCACAATCCACAATAGATCTGTTTATTCTCTCAGCTATTCCATTTTTGTTGTGGAGTTCTTGGTGTAGAGACTTATCTTTTAATACCATGATCATTGCAGAATAAGTTGAACTCATCAGATGTGAACTCTCCTCCTTTATCTGATCTAAGACATTTCAGTTGTGTTCTTGTTTCATTTTCAACTCTTGCCTTGTACCATTTAAACAGTTGAGAAGCTTTTGATTTTTCTTTTAAAAACATTACTGGCATCATCCTTGAATAATCATCCACAGATAATATGAAATATTTATCACCATAATAACTTTGAACTTTCATAGGACCATAAAGATTAGTGTGCACAAGATCTACAATTCCCTTAGAAGTGTAAGACTTACTTGTAAAGATTGATCTTGTCATCTTACCCATCTGGCATCCTTGACACATAGCTTTCTCAAGCTTTTCAAGACTCAGTAGACCTCTTACTCAGTGCTTCTTACTTATTTTGATCAGATTATCAAAATTTACATGACAAAACCTTTAGTGCCATAACCAAGTATCATCTATCTTTGCATACAAACACTTGTACCAAGTTTAGTCAACGTGAAATGTGTTGCCTTTTATTTGTGTCCTAGTAGCAGCTAACTTTCCATTCTTGTCATGAACTTTGACAATTCCCTTCTGAAATTCTATTCAGTAACCTGTATTGTTTAGCTGTGCTACACTTAACAAATTGTATTTCAAACCTTCAACCCAATGAACATCATTGCATCTTGCATTGTCAAGAAGTGTTATAGATCCTTTACCTTTCACTGGACATGGTGCATCATTACGAAATCCTACATAGCCTCCATCATAATCTTCTAACATAACTAACTTGTGTTTATCTCCTGTCATATGATGTGAGCATCCTCTATCTATGATCCAAGAATCATTAGTATTTACATGAGATATTAGGGATTTTTCTTCATACCTTTCTTCATCTGATCCATCTTTGATAGCCACATAAACTACTTCCTCTATATCAGTTTCATCTGATTTATCATCATTGGATTCCTCATCAGCTATTAAGTGTGTCTTTCTATCTCTTCTTCTGAAGTCTCGGTGTCCTCTGTAATGATTGTCTTTTTATTTGTCATCTCGGTAATCTCTATTTTCAGTAGATTCTTTGTCAGGACAGTTAGAAGCCATATGTCCTATCTTATCACAATTGAAACATTTCAAAGGTAGTTTTTCTTTATACTTACCTTTGCCACTCGATAACCTTTTGGCTAATAGTGCTTCAAACTCTTCTCGCTTTATGATTTCCCCGTACAGTTTGTGTACTTCTTCCATGTTCTTACACAATCTTTCACTTGCTCCACTGTGATCTTCTTCAGAGTACTTATACTTTCTTTCATTGTAATCATTACATTCATCAAGATGAAAAGAACTAAATGCAGATTCAACTTTATTTATCAACAATCCACTGTTATCAAAGTTACTTATCTCAAATGCATGTAGCTTACCAATAGTAGCATCTACAGAAACTAGCATATTAGGTACAGACCTCAATTCATTGATTGCAGTGACTCTGATTGCATAAGCCGATAGAAGGGTTCTTAACAACTTACTTGTTATATCCTTTTCTTCAATAGTTCCACCTACTCCTTTGATTTGATTGCCAATCTCCTTTAGTCCTGTACTATACTGGGTTATGTTCTCACCTTCATTCATCCTCATAGATTCAAGTTGTCCTCTTAGACTATCTACTTTTTCTCTTTGAACATGTTCATCTCCTCCATATACTGATATGAGCTTTTCCCACATAGCCTTTGCATCATTGCAACCTTCTAGATCATTAAACTCTAAGTCGGTCAATGCAGATGTTATCTCAATCATTCTGAGTCAGTGCTTTTCCTTTATCTCTTCCATTGTCAATGGATAGGTGCTCGGTGTGATGAAATAATTCTCTAGATAATATACATCATATTCTCCAACTCCTGATAGGTGCAACTTCATCCTTTTCTGCCATGTAGAAAAACTTGACTTGTTCAGCTTCGGTGCATCCCTCTTATACATCTTTGGATATTTGCCTGAAGTACCTTTAAACTTTTCTTCCAGAGTCCAAAGCTCTGATACCAATTGATAGTTATTATACTTAATGTAAATACAAATCCAATAGCCAACAATATGAGAGGGGGAGGTGAATCATACAAACTTAATCTTCCATAAAAACATCAGATTCAACCTCAGTAACATATACTTCAGTAATATAACCAAAACTGATAAACATGCAAACTCAAAAGCATATAAACATCATAAACCTCATAACACCAAATTTAACGTGGAAACCCAAATAGGGAAAAACCACTATGGGATTTCGGACCCATTAAGAAATATACTCTTCTAGAGTATGCTCGGTTAAAAGAAAATCATGTTAAAGATTACAAACACATTGCTAGATGTGACCCAGTTAAGGGATTTCCCTTAGATCTGTTAGGATCTTCACCTTGTTAGAAGTGACCTTGTTAAAGGATTTCAAACACTCAATCAGAATGTCACCTTGCTAGAGGGTTTTACAAATAAAACTTTTAAGTCCACTCGGTTAAGAGATTTTCTATCACTTTCACAGAATAAAAGTAATAAAAATCTATCTGCAACTTCAAATCTAAAATGCTAAAGCAGATTCTTATTTGCTCAATACAATCTAGACATAGAACTAATCTTGTCCATCTGTTGGGCTTCTATACTCTGTTATTCAAACAGGTCTTCAAGCTTCTGTGCTCAGTAATCACTATGTAGCATCCCTATGCATACATTTGCCTGCATACATTGTTTATCAATAGTTCCCTATTTATAAACAATTAGGTAACCGCTTAATCTCCTTGATCACATTTCCCATGATCAATCATAGCCATCAGATCTTCAAACTTTGACCAGGTTCAATGTATCCTTTAATCTAAAAATGTTTTACCTTGCCTTGGAACTTGCATACATTTCTTGGAACTTATGCTAGGGTATTGTGGTTCAATCTGAGTTGTAGATCTTTATGCCGATTTTCCTTTGCCATAGATTTATTAACAAACTTCATGCACGGCATACCAATCATTTAATCAGTTCCAACTCATCAGCTTCCTTCTTTAAATAACACATGTAACTATTTAATGTATTCTATTACAGCTCGGTTACAACTTAGTAGACATTTTGCCTTCATTAACCGATAGCGATAACCTTAGGGTTTACTGACTAGGTTCTTTGCTTGGTAACATAGTATAGTATTAACCTTACAATTTACAACATATGTATGATGTTAAAACAATCTAAACATCATGATCTCATTATTGTCTGACTTGGTAATAGTTTCCCATTGAATACCTTATTCATCCCCTTATTTATCATATTCTTTCTGTGTCTTTTACCGACATCTTTATACTCTTCAAATCATACTTCTCAAGATATGGAAACATCATACTGAATTAGAAAATCAATTTCTTGACATCAATGACAAAATAATAATATCAAGACAATAAACATCCTTAATCAGTTATATCCATAATCATCAACAACCTTCTCAATATCCTTATTGAAATGCCAACAATCTCCCATTGTCTGTTATAATGCCAAATGCCAACAGTGCCTTGTAGATGCTGAAAATTTATTTTCAGTGCTGATTCATGATTTTCTCTAGGATTACACAGAAATCTTAAAAAAATACATATACTACATTCATTATATCAGGTCTTGTTTGTGTACAATATAGTAGACCTCCAATCATGGATTTGTATCTTGTCGGATTAACAGGACCTGAATCATCCTTCAATGTCAATTTATCAGTTGTAGGCATAGGAGTACTTACGGGCTTGATATTTTCCATACCAAATTTCTTCAATAGTTCCTTCAAGTACTTTGTTTGACATATGAATATACCTTTATCAATCTATGAAATCTACAATCGTAAAATGAATTTTATCTCCCCAATCATAAAAATTTTAAATTCTTCCTGCATCTTATTAGCAAAGTCTTTACACAATCCATATTCTCCTCCAAAAATGATATCATCAACAATAAATTCAATAACCAAGATGACATCATTAGTCACTTTGAAATATAAGTTGTTATCAGCATTACTTTTAGAGTAACCAAGCTTCAAAAGATATTTGTCCAATATAGCATACCAAGCTCTAGGAGCTTGTTTCAATACATACAAAGCCTTCCTTAATCTGCAAACCATATCTTTATCATTTGTCAACGAAAATCCATTAGGCTGTTCAATGTAAACTTCCTCTTCAAGATCACCATTCAGAAATGCACATTTTACATCCATTCGACATACTTTATAGTTCTTGTGAGCTGCAAATGCAAGAAATAATTTGACTGCCTCAATTCTAGCTACCGGTGCAAAGGTTTCATTGTAATCAATTCCCCTTTCTGTGAATATCCTTTACACACTAATATTCCTTTGTTTCTTATTGCCTTACCATCTTCATTAAGTTTATTTCTCAATGCCCATTTAGTTCCAATTACATTTTCATCTTTAGGCTGAGGAACCAATGTCCATGTTTTAGTCTTTTCAATTTGTTCTAATTCATCTTCCATAGCTTTAATCCAATGTTTTTTTCACATGCCTCAATAAAATATGTTGGCTCAATTTGAGAAAGTAAACATACCTCTTCATTTGTCAGTCTTCCTCTTGTCATAACACCTTGATACTTATTCTCAATTATCTGGCTTTTAGAGTGATTCAGCCTTATAGACCTGGGTGTGTTTACTTGTTGATGTTCTTCAGTCATTGTTCAATTCTTTGATGATGCCGGTGTGACTGGATTCACATTTTGTACTGGTGCACTCTGTATAGGTTCATTTATGATTATCTCAACTGTCGGTTCAAAATCCATAGATCTCTAAATTGTTCATCTATCTTCACATTTTCACTCCCAATGATTTTTTGCAATCTTTTATTAAAACATCTATATGCCTTGCTCTAAGATGAATAACCAAGAAATATTCCTTCATCACTTCTAGGATCAAATTTACCAATATACTCATCTCTCCTAATGTAACATTTGCTTCCAAATATTCTGAGTATTTAAGAGTAGGAGTATTACCAAACCATAGTTCATAAGGGGTCTTACCGGTTTCACCTTTGATTTGAACTCTGTTAAAAGTGTAAACCAATGTATTTATTGCTTCTCTCCAATACACAATAGGTAGATTTTATTTTAATATCATGCTTCTAGCTGTATCCAAAATAGTTTTATTCTTCCTTTCCACAACTCCATTTTGCTGAGGTTTCTGGGTGCTCATAGTTGTCTTCTGATTCCATTCACTTCACAAAATGTTTTAAAATCCTTAGATATAAATTCACCTCCTTTATCTGATCTTAGACATTTTATTTTCTTATCGGTTTCATTCTCTACCATTTCCTTGAATAGTTTGAAGTTCCCAAAAGCTTGTGATTTCTCCTTGAGAAAAGTAACCCAAAACATTCTAGAATAATCATCAATGATTAGCATAAAGTATCTATCTCCCTGTAGACTTCTTGTTCTTGCTGGACCACACAAGTCAGTATGGATTAAATCAAGAACATTATTAGATTTCTCAAAAATACTCTTAAAAGTTTTTCTAACTTGCTTTCCCATTTGACATTCCTTACATACCGAATTACGAGGTTTTACAATCTTAGGTAAATCCCTTACTGCCTTAGATAAATTAATCTTTATAATGCAATCAAAATTCACATGACAAAGTATTTTATGCCATAACCAACTTTCATCAATATGTGCAATCAAGCTTTTCTTTTCAATGTTATTTAAATGAAAGATATTACCTCTAGTGTGATTACCAGTTACAATTTCCAAACTAGTTGTATTCATGATTTTGCATTTACCATTCTTGAACTATAACTGAAATCCCTTTTCAACTAATTAACCAACACTCAAAAGATTATACTTCAATCCTTCAACATAATAAACGTTGTCAATATTATGCTTACCATCAAAAGATATAGTACCCTTTCCTTTCATCACATAAGCTTTATGATCCCAAAATCTTACTAGACCTCCATTGTATTCCTGAAAAGATAAGAATTTACTTTTATTATCAGTCACATGATGTGAACATCCAAAACCTATAATCCATTCATCCTTTTCTTCAATTTTAGCTGCCAAGGCCTACTCTACCGGTGGAACACTAGGTGTCGATTGATCTTCTTTTATTGCAACAAAAGCTCATCCATTGTCTATTGGTTCTTCATCAGAATCATCATTAACTCCTTCATCAGCATAGTAACATGATTTATCTCTATTCTTCTTAAATCTGTATCTCTGATATTTAGTGTTAGGTTTATGTGTCCTTTTAGCTTCTTCTCTCAATCTTGCATGTCTATCAGGACATCTAGATGCCATATGACCAACTTTATTGTAGTTAAAACATTTAAATGGTTCTTTAACTTCATACTTACTTCCAATTGGACCTTTAGGCATTTTCCTTGCAAATAGTGCTTCAAGCTCTTCCAATTCTTCATTTTCCTTCCTTATATCTTCACATTCTATTGCATAAAGTGTTTTCCAATAAGATTTGTCAGATGATGATGATGATGATGCAAATGATGATTCTTTGAAGGCTAAATCTATCTTAATTGTAGCAATAGGACCAAATTCCTCAAGCTCAAATGCTAAAAGTTTGCCAACCAAGGTATATCTAGATACTGATGTATTAGGCATTGTTCTCAACTCATGAATAGTAGTTACTTTCATTTTGTATGTCAGTGGCAATGCTCTTAAAACTTTAGAAACAATCTCATCTTCACTTAACGAACCTCCACAACAATGTACTCCCAAAACAATTTCATTTACCCTTTCCGTAAAAGCAAAAACTCTTTTATCTTCTTCCATTTTCAAATTTTCATAGCTGACCCAGAAGCATTCCAATTTTGCAATTTTAATAGTGATGTCTCCTTCATTCAATGTCTCTAGTGTATCCCAAATAGCTTTAGCAGTAGAACGGTTTGATAATCCCATGATTTGCTGATCTGACAAGGCGCTCAAAAGTGCTTCTCTTGCTTTGCAATCATTGTCCATGTGCTTAGCCAATGTTGGTGGATGAGGTTGATTTGGTATAGGAACAACACAACCATTCTTTGTAACATCCCATATGTCTCTTCCAATAAAATTTAGATGTGTCTCCATTCCGATATTCCATATACCATAGTTAGTTCCATGAAGTTTTAGACTGTCCTTCCTGAAAACGTTACTTGCCATAGAATCTCCCCAATCTGTTAAACTTCTGCAAAAAGAGGACTTAGCTTTGATACCAATTGTTAGGAACCGGAGGCAACGAAGAGGAGGGGGGTGTGAATCAGTTGTCAATTAATTTCAACCCAAATATAACTTAATCAGACTCTATACTTAATACCGGTAAACCAAACTTAATGTCAATTGACTGATTAACAGTTAATATTAATACCGGTGAAACTCAATGCACAAAATAGAAAGAGAAACAACATCCACAACAAATAACATAGAGATTTGTACATGGAAACCCTATAAGGGGAAAAACCACAGTGGGAAACCTTACCCATTATCAGATGATACTACTGTAGATAGTATGTGTATACAAATGGGGTCTGCACATGCAAAAAGGCCAACCGCCTAGAGCTCACTGCTCAATCACAAAATAAGAGTCACATTGACTCCAATTGGATCATTAAATCCAATGATAATGTATTGCTCAAAGTAGCATCTCCAATGCTAGATTTAGTACCGGTTAAGCTCTAATAATCACCTTCAATCCTTCATTGAATCTTTTCTATGGTCTGCTCATATGATCTTAAATATTTGCACATACCATGATACAATACCATATACCATATATCATTTTCTTCCTTCTAACTCTCACATCATCTCACAAATGAGATCTTACATATATACCAAAAGATAAGACTAAATGTGTAGGCTGGCTATCTAAGAATATTACAATTAAACCAATTACAAATAAGTCAAGATGCGATGCATCATGTTAGCTCAATACATTTACAACAATATCCAATTAACTAAATCATCTCCATAATGTGTCATGCTGATCTGGAATAGATAATGCATGTCGGTCTATAAGCTAGACCAATTTGCCAGTAACAACAAATATTTCAACCTGATTAGACCAATAACCAAAATACCAAAACCAAGTGTCGAAACCCTGTCTTAGACATAACCAAGTGATCTCTAGATGATACCAAGTCATCCTCAGTGCCGATGTACAATATAACTTGCTGGTGTATGATATGTCGGTGAACATAATGTGTTGGTTCAGCATAACCAAAGATCTCCAAAAGGATAAGTGTTGACATCAAGGATAAAATAAATGCAACACATCCATAATAACAAAAATCTCCCCCTTTTGCATTGATGGCAACACAAGATGGAAAAACATCTAAGTGCCAAAAACCAAAAACCAACAATCTCAAGAATAGATCAATACCATAAATCATAATACAAATGCAGAGAATATATATCTCTCCCCCAATGAATAATCTCTCCCAAAAGGATAATGTTTTTCCATAGATATCTCTCCCCCTTTGACATAAAATACCAAAGCAATACAAATACCAAAACATACAACCAATTCATAGAACCAATTACAATAACCAATTGTTATAACCAACTACTCCCCCTGAGAAGTAGCTCTCCTCCATCAAAGCCGGAAAAAGGTTTCTCTACTAATTCTATCGATTTGATGTGAATCATCAACTGTGTAAGTCTCTACTAGTGAGGGTATAACCCCAAACTTCTCTCTAAGTTATTCAAAAGTTTCCTTAGGCAAAGGCTTGGTAAAGATATCTACAATTTGCTCTTTAGTATTCACATAAATCAATCTCACTTGTTTTTCTTCAACATTCTCTTTCAGAAAACTATATTTGATAGAAAAATGTTTAGTCTTAGAGTGAAATAATGGATTCTTTGAAAGATCAATTGCTATTGAATTATCACAATAAATGATTATAGGATCTTTGCATTTTACCTTTATGTCCTTCAATATTTTCTTAATCCATAATACCTAAGTACAATTAGTTGCTGCTACAATATATTCAGATTCTGCTGTTGATAATGATGTACAATTATGTTTCTTTCTCAACCATGAAATCAATCTTCTACCAAGAAAGAATGCCCCACTGGTGGTGCTCTTTTAGTCATCTACATCTCCTACCCAATTTGCACCAGTGTATGTACATAAATCAAAATTTTCATCTTTAGGATACCATAAACCAAGATTTGTTGTGCCTTGTAGATACCAGAAAATACTTTTCACTGTTGATTCATGATTTTCTCTAGGATTAGACTGAAATATTGAAACAATACATACTACAATCATTATATCAAGTCTTGTTTGTGTCACAGTAAACCTCCAATCATGGACTTGTATCTTGTCGGATTAACAAGAGTTGAATAATCCTTCAATGTCAATTTATCAGTTGTAGTCATAGGAGTACTTACCGATTTGGAATTTTCCATGCCAAATTTCTTCAATAGCTCCTTCAAGTACTTTGTTTGACATATGAATATACTGTTATCAGTCTGTGAAATCTGTAATCCTACAAAGAATTTTATCTCCCCAATTATAGACATTTCAAATTCTTCATTCATCTTATTAGTAAAGTATTTACACAATCCATCTTCTCCTCCAAAAATGATATCATCAACAAAAACTATTGGTATTTTGGATATGTTGATATGGCTTTGTCATTGATGTCAGCACTTGTCATCACTTGTCAACACTTATCAACACTTGGAGATTCTTGTTATGTTCACCGGCAAGTCAGAGACTTATGCACAGTCACCGGTATTTGGTTCACTGACAGATTATATTATTCATCGACACTTGGAATGACTTGGAGACTACTTGGTTTTGGCAATTTGGTTATTGATTAATTTGGGTTTGCATATTTGTTGTTACCGACAAATAGGTCCAAGTTATGCACCGGTAGGCATATCTATTCCAGATCAACATGACACATTATGAAGATGATTTATTATTATTGTAAATGCATTGAGCCGACATCATGCATCAAATATCGATTTATTTGTAATTGATTTTATTGTAATACCTTTTAGTGAGCTGACCTATTCAATTATTCTTAGGCTATGGTATAAATGCAAGATCTCATTTGTGAGATCGATATATGATTGGAAAAAGAATTGTAATAGGGTATATGTGAAAATAAGCAGAGCTATACATGCAGACATCATTTGAAGGTTGAAGGAAGGTTTTTTGTGAAGGCAATCAAAACTTAACCGACACTGAATCCAACATATGAAGATGCTATTTTAAGTAGTACATTATCATTGGATCTAACCATTCAATTGTAGTCAGTGTGACTCTCATTTTGTGATTGAGCAGTGAGCTCTAGGGAGCTGACCTTTTTGCATGTGCAGAATCCATATTGTACACACATACTATCTGTAGTAGTATCATTTGATTGTGGGTAAGGCTTCCCACCATGGTTTTTCCTCTTATAGGGTTTCCACGTACAAACATTTGTGTTATGTGTTGTGGATGTTAATGTCTTTTTGTTTCATGCATTAATCTTTATCCGTACTACAATTAACTGATAAACTATCTACCGACATAAAGTTTGGTTTACCCACATTAAGAATTAAGTTTTGGTTAAGTTATTTTTGGTTGAATTTATTGGAAAACTGATCGACCCCCCCCCTCTTAGTTGTCTCCAAGACCTAACAATTGGTATCAGAGCAGAGTCCTCTTTTTGGCATAAGTTTAACAGCTTGAGGATATCCAATGTCTTCTAACTATTTCAGGAAGGACAGTCCAAAACTTGATGGAACTAACTATGGCATATGGAAGATAAAAATGGAGACACATTTGAATTGCATTAGAAAGGACATATGGGATTTTACAAAGAATGGCTATACTTCTCCTACTCAAGGTCAACCTAATCCACCTAAATTGGCTAAAGATGAAGAAAATGATTGCTAAGCAAGAGAAGCACTTTTGAGTGCATTATCAGATCAGCAAGTCATGGGATTGTCAAACAGATCTACTGCTAAATCTATTTGGGACAAATTGGAAACATTGAATGAAGGAGATTCCACAGTCAAAATTGCAAAAATTTGAATGCTTCTAGGTTAGGTATGAAAATCTGAAAATGGAAGAAGATGAAAGAATTTCTGCTTTTATGGAAATAGTAAATGAATTTTTTTGGGTATACAATGTTGTGGAGGAACCTTAAGTGAATATGAGATTGTTTCTAAAGTTTTAAGAGCTTTACCACAGACATATAAAATGAAAGTTACTGCTATAAATGAATTGAGAACAATTCCTAATGCATTAGTATCTAGAGACACCTTGGTTGGAGAACTTTCAGCTTTTAAACTTGAGGAATTTGATCCTATTGCCACTATTAAGAAAGATCTAGCTTTCAAGGCATCATCATCATCTACGACATCATCGTCATAATCATCTGAGAAATCTGATTGGAAAGCCTTCTATGCCAGAGAACTTGAAGAAAGCAAGACAGAAAATGAAGAACTTGAAGAACTTGAAGAACTATTTGCAAGGAAAATGCCTAAAGGTCCAATTGGAAGTAAGTATGAAGGTAAAGCAGCCTTTAAATATTTTAACTATAATAAGATTGGTCATATGGCTTCTAGATGTCCTGATAGACATGCAAGATTAAGAGAAGCTAAAAGAACATATAAGCCTGACCCTGATTATCAAAAATACAAGTTTAAGAAGAACAAAGACAAATCTTGTTATTATATTGATGAAGGAGTTATTGATGATTCTGATGAGGATCCGATAGACAATGGATGGGCTTTTGTTGGTATAACAAAATATCAACCGACACCTACTATGCAACTGGTAGAGTAGGCCCTGGTAGCTAAAGTTGAAGATAAGGATGAATGGATTATTCATTCAGGATGTTCACACCACATGACTGATGATAAGAGTAAATTCTTAACCTTTTAGGAATACAATGGAGGTCTAGTAAGATTTGGAGATGATAAAGCTTGTTTGATCAAAGGAAAAGGCACTATATCTTTTGATGGTAACCACAATATTGATAATGTTTACTATGTTGAAGGTTTGAAGCATAATATTTTGAGTGTTGGTCAATTAATTGAGAAAGGATTTCAGTTACAATTCAAGAATGGTAAATGCAAAATATTAAACAGAACTGGTTTGGAAATTGCAACCAGTAATCAGACTAGAGGTAATATCTTTCATTTGAACAACAATGAGAAAGCATGTTTGATTGCACATATTGATGAAATTTAGTTATGGCATAAGAGACTTTGTCATGTAAATTTTGATTGCATTGTGAAAATCAGTACAACTAAGGCCGTAAGAGATTTACCTAAGATTGTTAAACCTCATAATCCGGTATGTAAGGAATGTCAATTTGGAAAGCAAGTTAGAGAAACTTTCAAGAGTATTCTAGAGAAGTCTAACAATGTTATTGATTTAATTCATACTGATTTATGTGGTCCAGAAAGAAATAGAAGTATACAAGGAGATAGATATTTTATGGTAATCATTGATGACTATTCTAGAATGTGTTGGGTCACTTTTCTTAGGGAAAAATTTGAAGCATTTGGGAAATTCAAACTATTCAAGGTGATGGTAGAGAATGAAACCGGTAAGAAAATCAAATGTTTGAGATAAGATCAAGGAGGTGAATTCACATCTAAGGAATTTAATACATTCTATGAAATGAATGGGATCAGAAGACAGTTATTAGCACCCCAGACACCCTAGCAGAATAGAGTTGTGGAAAGGAAAAACAAAACTATCTTGGATGTAGCCAAAAGTATGATATAAGAAGCAAATCTACCTCATGTATACTGGAGAGAAGTGGTCAATATAGCAGTTTATATGTTCAATAGAGTTCACATCAGAGGTGAAACCGGTAAGACCCCTCATGAATTATGGTTTGGTAATACTCCTACTCTTAAATATTTCAGAATATTTAGAAGTAAATTCTATATTAGAAGAGATGAGTATATTGGAAAATTTTATCCTAGAAGTGATGAAGGAATATTTCTTGGTTATTCATCTAAGAGAAAGGCATATAGATTTTTTAACAAGAGATTGGAGAAAATTGTTGAGAGTGCAAATGTGAAGATTGATGAACAGTTTAGAGGAAATTCAAGGTACACAGACTCTGAACTAGCAATAGAGATAATCACAAATGAACCTACTGTGAATACACCGGTAGAAAATGGTGATCCAGTTACACCGGCACCATCTGAGGATTCAACAGTCATTGAAGAACAACATCAAGTTAAAACACCCCGGTATGTAAGATTGAATCATTTTGAAGATCAGATAATTGGAAACAAATTTCAAGGAGTTATGACTACAGGAAGATTGGCAAATGAAGAGGTATTTATTATTTCTCAATTTGAACCTACATCAATTAATAAGGTATGTGAAGATAAATATTGGATTAAAGCTATGGAAGATGAATTGGAACAAATTGAAAGGAATAACACTTGGTCATTAGTTCCCTAGCCTAAAGACAAAAATGTAATTGGAACTAAATGGGTTTTCAGAAATAAACTTAATGAAGATGGTAAGGTAATCAGAAACAAAGCAAGATTAGTGTGTAAGGGATATTCACAAAAAGAAGGAATTTATTACAATGACGCCTTTGCACTGGTAGCCAGAATTGAGGCAGTCGGACTTTTATTGGCTTTTGCAACACACAAGAACTATAAAGTATATCAAATGGATGTTAAATGTGCATTTCTAAATGGATATCTTGAAGAAGAAGTTTATATTGAACAACTTGATGGATTTTCTTTGACAGATAACAAAGACATGGTTTGCAGGTTAAGGAAAGCCTTATATGGACTAAAACAAGATCCTAGAGCTTGGTATGCTAGATTGGACAAATATCTTT
>NC_081413.1:42600395-42662360 GCF_030272615.1 Cryptomeria japonica
TAGAGGATGAAAAGCTGAAAAACATCAATAAAATATATGATTCATTATCAACTGATGACAAGGAAAAAATTGAAAATAGTGTAATTCTACACTTGGACATTTACAAGAAATTTTTAATGCAAGTTTTAGATGAATTACCAGCAGAACTGTTTAAAAGACTTGAAGAAAGAAGGCAAGCTATTGTAGAGCTTGATAAGAAAATAAAAATTGAAAAACTACTGGTTGTTTATCTTGTCAACTCACCAAAAGAGATAGATGATCTGATCTCTGAGGCTAACCGGTCAGTATTTTCAACTGCACACCGGCATATAGCACTCATGGTTGGTAGAGTGAATGAGGTTGCAGAGGAAACTGCTAATGCATGGGACATATTCCTTGTAGAGAAAGAAAAGAAGGAAGAATATAGAAATCCTAAACCCATCAAAGTATACCAAAAAGATAAGGATAAGGGAAAAGGAAAGGTTGGTGGACCACCTAGCATAAAAATAATAGATAATCTATCCCCACTGCCTCTAGATACTCCATCGATAGTTACCACTGAAAATCAACTGGCTAGTGAGAGTATGGACATACCACAAGATGATACAAATCCCAATTATGAGGTGTTATATACAGTTGACATTGACACTCAGAAAGTCAATATTGTTGTAAATTAAGGATTCCACTTGGAAAACAGATATGGCTAGTGAGCCGCCAGTAACAGATGGTACAAAAGGTAAATCAGCATATGACAACACTGAAAAACAAATAGAGCATTAGGTTCACACAGAGACAGTGCCACCGGCAACAACTGAGCAATCCAAACCTTTGCTTAAAGAAATGGAAACACAAACTGACCTACTAGAGGTCACTACAAGCAAGGAAATTGCTCCCACCAGCGGGATATAGAGTGTTGAATCTTCAAATGCAGAATTCAAATCAACTAATGTGACAAAAGTTCTTCTAGATTATATCAAGAAGATAACAGAATGTAGCTCACAAGCATACAAAGCAATAGATGATACCATTTCAATTTTGAAAATGATAGCACCTAAATGTAATGTAGATAATAAATATTCTTTGAGTCAACTTGACACTTTGTCTAAGTATATTACTGACAACACTGTGATATTTGAAAAAATAAAAGAGGAATCATTCAAGGAGAGATTAGAGAAGGAAAAACACAAATTCTTTTTGGAAGAAATAAAGAAGTGTACAAGGCAATTTGACACACTTCTACCAGAACTGTGTAGTACATTGAAAGAATTTGAAACTTTGTACAGGGATACATGTAAAACTAACTTTTTGATAGTTGATATAGACCAGAAGATCAACAAGATACAGGAAGAAATAAATCAACTAGCTGACAATTTTATTAATTCATCTGATTCATTATCAGTTTTTTAGCAAAAAATAACAGGTTTTGAGGAAGAACTACTAAAGTTGGAAAGAGAGAAGGAGAGAATAAAAGGAAAGGCTAAAGATCTAAAATGGAGACTAAGTCCAAAATTGGACTACCTAACTTCCTTAAGAAAATAAATATCTGATGCTTTGATTCCAAGACAAAAAACACCGGCAGAGCAAATGTAACACCTCACCGATATAGTTTAGAGGACAGAGGCCACAATAAAAGACAACAAAAAGTTCCTTGAGAGCCTAAATCTGGTTTTGGTAGATCTTTTTCAGATTGTAACCAACTAGTTACAAGGCTGAAAATGGAAACCACACTCAATTGACACTTTGACAACATTTGTCATTGAAGCCAAAGGGGGAGTAGTGGAATAAGAAAAATAATCTATAAATGACTCATCAACTCAGAGGGAGTACACATTCTTTTGGTACTCAATTTTTGGGAAGGCAATTCCGGTAGATTCCTTTTGGATGACAGTTTTTGGATTTTTCTCATGAGTGTTGCCATCAATGCCAAAGGGGGAGATTGTTGGAAAATGCACACTCCAATGAGATATTGTAGGTGATTGAAGGTTTTATCATTGATGGCAACCTTACAATCCTATGACACTGACAAGGCAATTTATCGGCACATAGACCACCGACACCGGCAATGAAAGGAAGCATACCGGCACAGAAGCCGACAGGAATTTTGTTTATAATATATTTTGTTAATTATTGTAAAATCATTGTAAGCCGACTTGGCAAGTTCTAAAATGACTCATATATATAAGAGTTCATTGTAGAACATTTCAGAAATTATGAAAAAAGATGGAAGAATGCAATTAGATGAAATAAGGCAGACCTATTATGCGAACTATAGGTTAAGGGTTTATGTGATGAATACTAAGAGGGGGGGGTGAATTAGTATGCCAAAAACTACTACACTAAAACACTTACACAGTCTAAAGATAAACCGGTAAAGCAGTCTGATAGTCAAACTGGTTACCACACGTGCAAACCATAATGCGAATAAAGCATTCACCCACAAAAGCAATACAACCATAACACAATGGAAACCCAACTGGAAAAAACCACGGTGAGATGGAACTCACAAGTCACTATCTGCAGAATAGAAACTAGTCCGGTTAAGGTTAGACCGGTTAAGGTCTTACAATGTTCTTCACCAGAACAGATCCTGTTAGGAATCTCAATCTCTGTTAGGAGATAAGTCCGATTAAAGACTACCTTGTTAGAGGATTTTAGATTCACATGTGTGAACCACCTTGTTAGAGGATTTTACAAAGGCTTTGAGGCCTACCTGGTTAAGGGCTATACCCTTGTCAAAGATGTGAGTAATCAACAAGTGTTTGATCTATCTAATAGCATAAACTACTTGGTTAGATCCAATATTGCTCACAGCTAATGCATTCCAGCATTACTTCAGTCTTCTCTCTCTCTCACATAGTTACAACATGATCTTCTCAGATAAGATCATTCTCACAACAACTCAACTTCCACCTCAAACCCTAGCTCAACATTAACCCTTTCAACAACAACTTAAAACCCTAGACATGATGTCCTTTTAAAGGAATCTGATTTCATGTCGGTCCAATAGGATTACATTACAATTTCCTAGGTTCAATGAATCTAGACATACTTAGTAACACAACACAAAAAGCACCGTCAAACAATCGCTGGATTGGTAACTCATCACAAAATGTCAGTTGGTTACTCATCATAGAGTATTACCAGTTCATACAAAATACCGGTTGCCGATTTGACAAAAATGAAGACTGGTAAGAATGTGTTGTGCCACTTTGCTCCCTTGTACCGCTTGGGATCTATGAACCACTTGGGGTCGAAATGCCGCTTCAGACCGGGAAACACATTCTACAAAATCACTAGTCTAGAGACTAGTATACAACATACCGGTTAGAACAAATACCAGTTGAGCATGAGCTTATACATATAAAGGGGATCTCAATACAAGTGTGTGTCCATCAATGACAATCACAACATAAACAACAAAAATGCCAACAATCTCCCCGTTTGGCATTGATGGCAACACTTAGGAAAATAAAATTTTGACATCTAAGTGTTTTACAACAGAAACTTGCCATTTACAAAATTGCTCCCCCTAAGCATATACACTATCACTTAATCAACAGAGTGTATAGCAATTTTGCATTCAGAGCATAATCATTAGAGCACATAACATATATCACATCATATATCAAAATTTCAAAACAGATACTTCTCCCCCTGATATACTTCTCCCCTAATATATCAAAATTTCAAAATTTTAACAATAAAAACCAGATATACTTCTCCCCCTTTGCCAACAATGACAAAGTACCACTAAAAAACCTGTTTCCATATATATATAAAAGAGTTTATGACAATAATGAATAATACTTGTCAAAAACCGCTTTATAGTCCTGCAAAAATTGTTTCATGGATAGGGACCAGGACTCAAGTAGAGAGGTTGCCACTTCCTTCTCTGTCTACATCTAGGATACCTGTTCCTCCATGGCATCTATTGTGTTTAGTTCTTGTGTGATTGTCAGGGCATCTAGGTTCAGATAACACTTCTGAAGAATTTGCAGTCATGGGAGTAATACCAGTTGAAGCTCCTACAAATCCCTAGACTGTGTGCTGATCTCTTGCTCCATCTTGGCTGACTGGATATGGAACCGGTGAACAGTTTGCCCATATGCTGCAAAGGAGTCATAAGGAGTCTTGAATGTGCCCAAGTAGGACTGTAAGTCTGTTTGAAGCTGTTGCTTCTTGGCTAGCACATCATCATAGAACAGATGAGGTTAACAGATTTTGTTGAGT
Source organism: Cryptomeria japonica (assembly GCF_030272615.1). NCBI lineage: Eukaryota > Viridiplantae > Streptophyta > Pinopsida > Cupressales > Cupressaceae > Cryptomeria > Cryptomeria japonica. The sequence continues at coordinate 42,604,605 of NC_081413.1, forward strand.
AGCAAGTTTCCCTCATCCAAGGCATTCCTTATGTCCTTTTGATCCTTTAGCAGTTCAGTCATAATCTCATTCAACTTCTTTACTAGAGAAACATTAAGAGCCTTTTGGTGCTCTTTCTTTACATTGGCCTCTGCTACTTCTTCTAGACTCTGCACCTGATCATCCACTACAGTACACAGAAGTTTGAGTTGTGCTAGTGATGATCTAGTGTCAGGAAGATTAGTACCCGAGATTAAACCGGTAAGCATGTCTACAGCTGCCTGAATAATATCTTGTTCTCTTTTCCTGTGAATTCCTTCAAGGCACTCTTGGGTAACCTTGATGCTCTGCATAACCTCAAACTCACTTGCAGATTGGAGATTAATGGGGCTCAAGATAGCAACCGGTTTGGCTTGGCTACCGGTTGCCTTAGGAGTTTCCATCTGTGTGCTCTTCATCACTTCAATTGTCTTGTCTGCTTCTTCCTTCTTTTTCCTCTCCTTCTCTTCCTTCTCTTTCTCTTCTCTCTTTTTCTTCTCTTCCTCTTCCATCTTCTTCTTGTCTTCTTCTTCTTTCTGCTTCTGCTCTGCTTCTACCTTCTTCTTTGCTTCTTCTTCCTTCTTCTTCTATGCTTCCTCTTCCTTCTTCTTTTGTTCTTCCTTCTTCTTTTGTTCTTCCTTCTTCTTTTGTTCTTCCTCTTCCTTCTTCTTCTTCTCTTGTACTTCCTTCTTTTTTCGTTCTTCCTCTTCCTTCTTCTTCTTCTCTTTTGTTTCCTTCTTCTTCTTTTCTTCCTTATCCTCTTCTTCTTTCTTTTTCCTGTCATCTTCTTGCTTCTTCTTTTCTTCATCTTTCCGTTTCTCCTCTTCCTATTTTCTCTTCTCTTCCTCTTTCTTTTGTTTCTCATCTTCATCCTTCTTATTTTTCTCTTCGTGTTCCTTTGCCACTTGCTATGTGTCCTCAGCTTGTTCACCACCCTGATCGGCCTATTGTCCCTATTATGTTCCCTCAGAAGGTATGTCCTGAGTGACATCTTCTACATCCAGGGAATTGACATCGATGGTGTTGATTGGTTCTTCCACCAGGTTTCCTTCCTCATCAAAGACCTCATCTAGTTTGGAAATAACTGGTTCCTTTTCCACTTGGAGGTTGGCCATTCATGCTTTGTCAGAGCTGATAGCATGGGCCATATGTTGATGTGTATCTTTTTCAACATCATCAACTCTCCCCTCCAACAACCAGAGTCTTCTTCTCCTTGTGAAGAAGAGACCTTTATTTTGATCCAGGGCATCAAATAATTCTGAATTTGAGAGTTTGGGGAAGTACTATGCAAAAGCTTTCTCCCTAATCTCCTGTTCCTTTTCAATGGCAATGCGCCATTTATTATCCAATGCTTTAAATAATGAATCCGGTGTCTAAGATTTAATCTCTGATGGTGACCGGTCATTTTTACATAAATAAAGAATGATTTCCTATAGTACTTCATCTTTTTCCTCACTATTGAATTCATCATAATAATCTATTAAATCATGAAGTAACTTTCTCCTAATATTTTTTACTGTTCTTTGATAATGTGTCAAAGGTTTGTAAGAGGAGATGTCTATATTTATCGGTGTGGATGTTGCCAGTTCATTCTTCTTCATCTTCTTTGTTTGTCTTGCCTTCTTTGGTTGCTCATTAGACTCAGTTTCTTTGGAGTTTGGTTCATTTGCCTTAGTCTTCCTCTTTCTTTCGAAGACTTTTGCCGGTGTTACCTCTAGTTTCTTCTTTGCCGATGACCGCTTGGTCACTCTTGGATTGTAGTGGTAGTCGGTGTCGATGCTGCTGGCACTGCCTTAGCTTTCTTAGCTACTAGTTCTTTTCCTTTCTTTACTGATGGTTCTTCAACCGGTGCAATCCTCTCCATGTAGGTTCCGGTACTCTTAGCCTTTTGATCAAGAGGTGAGGCAATAAGAGTTGAAGCATACCCTTCCAGCATGTCAAACATGACTTCATAGCCCATAGGTTCCACTTCCTCCATTCTAGGCTCAACAGCCTCCATTAGACATTTGTCCACCTGAATAGTGAAACAGATGTCATCTTCGTATTTCTTCACTATGTCACTTAATATTCTTACCCTCTAACTCATTTTTCTTCTGAACTCATCAAAGTATTTGTACAGTACCTTAGGGTAGCCAGTTCCAATGGCTTGCACACTTTCCTTTATCTGCTTGGTTACCGGTTGGTCAAGTGACCACTGGACATCTTCTACACCCAAAAAGTAGCCTTGGAAATAAAAGAACAACCCTACCAGTAGTTGTTCAAACTTAAACCTCAGTGAGTTGTCCTGCTTGATTGCCTTAAGATTTAGCAGGAGTTGCCTTTGCATGCCAGTGCATAAGTCAAAAGATGCATCCTCTTTTATCATTCGGTAAGCGGCATTTACCACCGCAGCAGATACAGAATTAATCTTGCTAGCTAAGAATGTTCTATAGCCTATCACCATATAGCCGTATTTCACGAGATCATCCTTGATAGGATTGACTGTCATACCCCATGAATCACTTGTTGAACCAGTGAGCTTGGTCATTTCCATTTTGCTCACTTTTCTCAGGGCTAGCACTTCCCCTATGTTGCAGAAACTAGTGACTACATGAATTACCTGAGGCATGATATCATGCGTCCTCTCCAAGTACATCTTATCACCATGGACTCTGCTCAAGATGATCCTGATGTGATCCTCTATGAAGTCTTCCAAGAAATATACTACGTTGTGGAATTTCTTCTTCTCTATGACACTAAATTTTGGTTTGATCCTTTTGTCCTTTCTGCAAAATAGACCTAACTAAGTATGAATGGCTAAAGACCCTAGGTCTTCTATTTTTCAATCAATATAATCAGAAATTCCTTCTTCGACTATGACTTCAGCTGGAACTTGTGATAAAGCATTATACTTGGACTTCCTCTGAATGAAACTTTCTGACTCAATGGATGTACTTGAACTGGTATGAGATGTGGAAGCCATTAAAGAGTATTTCAAGAACACAAAAAATACCTTTCAAACGGAAATTTAGGGCTTCCTGATTCTACTTCACTTCACTCTCCATTGGATGCCAAATCACCACTTTGTGTTCTCCACTACCGCTTGCAAAATAGATTTGAATCTCTTTCAAGGTTATCCAATTTCTTGAAATCTAAGCTCAAATCACCTTTTCTTCGCTCTGCACTTGAAAACTTTTCTTCGTTCGAAAACAGATAGTGAGAAATGATTTGAAAAATGCATTTATACATGTCTCTCACCTACCGTCATTAATGCTCCTCTATTAGGGTGTAAACCCTAATTTGCCTTTTTATCATTGCCAGTCTTCTGCCAAGCGACAGGTATCGCATACCGATTAAGGTCTTTTACTGGTGTCAACTGGAGGTTTGAAAGCATTTCGTTGTTTGCTCCCCCTAAGCCTTTGAGGCTTGGTTTGCCGATTCTGATATTTCCACACTAGGTGCAGAAACTGGTTCCTCTTCTAACAATATTGGTTTCATCTTCCATATTTTCTTCATGTCTCCTTGAACTTTTTCAACATCTATTTCTCCTTCCTGAGTGACCGATATATCATCAGATATACTTTTTCAGCTTCTGCAGAATCTTGCAATGTGACCCAGTTTGTTGTAGTGATAGAAAACAAGTCCAAGTGCTCTCCAAGGTCCATTGTACATGTTTCCATTCTTCCTTCTACATGTTGCAGTAGTGTGACCATGACCATGACAGATCATACAACTTTCTCTCCATCTAATTGCCTCTTGATGGCCATCGCTTCTTGACTGATGATTGAAGACATTAAACCGGTTGTGGTTCCAGTTCATAAAAGGTTTAGGACCAGTTCCTTGGGTTCTCTGAGGATATCTTCCAGTGTTATTCATTACAGACTTGCATTCAAATGCTCTATGCCCAAACTAGTTGCATGCATAACAATGACCATTGAACTTATTTGATCTAGGTACATTGTTGATAAAATAAGGAAAATTATTGTAGGCCTTGCTCCTACATACATTGGCAGTGTGTCCTTCTTTAAGACAGTTAAAGCAAACAGGTTTGAATTTTTGCTTACCTTTTCCTTTGAGTGCCAGTTGCTTTTTTGATGCTTCAGCATTTGTTCCTGAGGATTCTCCTTCCTCATGTCCAGAAAAACCAAGACCATTGGTATTATTTGCCAGTCTAGATGACTCAAGTGTTTGCTCTAGCTTGACAGTACTTTTGCCAAACTTAGCAAGTATTTCCTTTGACTTAAAGAGTTCTCTGGAAATAGTAGTGTTTGTCTCCATTAGACTTGCATTTTCTGAGATGGCAATGTTCAGTTCTCCTTGCATGTCTTCTTTCTTTTGCTCTAGCTTGACAGTACTTTTGCCAAACTTAGCAAGTATTTCCTTTGACTCAAAGAGTTCTTTGGAAATAGCAATGTTTGTCTCCATTAGACTTGCATTTTCTGAGATGGCAATGTTCAGTTCTCCTTGCATGTATTCTTTTTCCATTCTACTCTCATGAAGGTGAGCACTTAGTGCACTAATCTCATGTTTCAACTTGGAGATCTCATGATCTTTGTCCTTTACCAGATCTTCAGCTTTTCTCCAGTTCTCAAGCTCTTGACTAAACCGAATAGTCAGTCCTTCCAACTCCTTTCTCAAATTGGAGTTTGAATCATTCAGCTTATTCACTTCAGCAATCATGGCTTCCATGTTAGCTTCATCTTCATAACTACTTTCAGATAGTTCCATCAGTTTCTCTGCATGTTCTCTCCTTTTTTCTTGAGATACCCTGTATTTAACCACAAGATCATCATAGGCTTGCTCAAACTTAGTGAGCCATTGAGTAAGTTCCCTCAAGGTGTATTCCCTCATATCTCTTTCCAAGTGGTTAAACTTATAGAAAGGTAGGCTCTGATACCAATTGATGAATACTAAGAGGGGGGGTGAATTAGTGTGCCAAAAACTACTGCACTAAAACACTTACATAGTCTAAAGATAGACCGATAAAGCAGTCTGATAGTCAAACTGGTTACCACACATGTAAACCAAAATGTGAATAAAGCATTCACCCACAAAAGCAATACAACCATAACACAAGATATTTGATGTGGAAACCCAACTGGGAAAAACCACGGTGAGATGGAACTCACAAGTCACTATCTGTAGAATAGAAACCAAACCGGTTAAGGTCTTACAATGTTCTTCACTAGAATACATCCTGTTAGGAATCTCAATCTCTGTTAGGAGATAAGTCCAATTAAAGACTGCCTTGTTAGAGGATTTTAGATTCACATGTGTGAACCACCTTGTTAGAGGATTTTACAAAGGCTTTGAGGCCTACCCGGTTAAGGGCTACAGACTTGTCAAAGATGTGAGTAATCAACAAGTGTTTGATCTATCTAATAGCACAAACTGCTTGGTTAGATCCAATATTGCTCACAGCTAATGCATTCCAGCATTCCTTCAGTCTTCTCTCTCTCTCTCATAGTTACAACATGATCTTCTCAGATAAGATCATTCTCACAACAACTCAACTTCCACCTCAAACCCTAGCTCAACATTAACCCTTTCAACAACAACTTAAAACCCTAGACATGATGTCCTTTTAAAGGAATCTGACTTCATGTCAGTCCAATAGGATTACATTATGATTTCCTAGGTTTAATGAATCTAGACATACTCAATAACATGACACAAAAAGCACCGTCAATGTGTCAGCACAGTCAAACAATCGGTGGATTGGTAACTCATCACAAAATGACGGTTGGTTACTCATCACAGAGTATTATCGGTTCATTCAAAATATCGGTTGCTGGTTTGACAAAAATGAAGACTAGTAAGAATGTGTTGTGCTGCTTTTCTCCTTCATATTGCTTGGGATCTACGAACCACTTGGGGTCGACATGTCGCTTCAGACCGGGAAACACATTCTGCAAAATCACTAGTCTAGAGACTAGTATACAACATACCGGTTGGAACAAATACTGGTTGAGCATGAGCTTATACATATAAAGGGCATCTCAATACAAGTGTGTGTACATCAATGAAAATCACAACATAAACAACAAAAATGCCAACATTATGTATAAATCATAACTATAAATCGGTACTGGATCTAGCATAGTAGATGCTATTTTGAAGCAATACAAGACATTGGATTTATATAATCCATTTTGTAATTGAGTAGTGAGCTCTAGGAACTTGGCCTTCCTGCATGTGCAAGCCCTTATTGTAGCAGTAATATTCTCTTATTGGCCAGTAAGTGAATATTATGGGTCACAAATCCCACTGAGGTTTTTCCCACACTTGGTTTTCTCGTTAAACTACTATGTTATGGTGTGTTTTTCATGTGGTTGTTGTTATCTCTATTTATTGCATTATTTCTTGTTTACCAGTACACAATATTAATATACTTTACATGTTTTAAGTTAAGAAAATCTTTTTACCAGTTAGATACTGATTCACGCCCCCCTCTCAGTATCTATGGGAATCCTAACATTCAACACTACCAAAAACTTGTTCTGTTGGTTCTCTTGGTGCATCTAACAAAGCTTTTACATAAGTCTCAATAATGTTGAGATCTACCTCATATCCCATTTTAGTCACCCATACAGTCCTAGGGAGTACAACTTCCATCCATGTCTCATCCTTCTTGATGACAAAAAAGATTTCTTTGTCATATTTGTCCACTACACTCTAATCCTTCTTGATGACAAAAAAGATTTCTTTGTCATATTTGTCCACTACACTCTACGGTAGTCTTTCTCTGGTTTTCATTTTAGCTTAAAAATCTTTAAAGTATTCAGTTATGTTGTTGTCCTTTGCAGTTCCCATGCCAATAAAAGCTTCCTGTAATTGTTTTCCTATTGGTATTTCATATCCAAAGTCTTTAGGTCCTGTACCAGGGATTTCTATAGTGAAATACAACATTAAGCATACTAAAAGATTACCAAAGCGAAATGTCCCTTTCTTATCTCCTTTAATCTTTCTCAAATTATCAATGAGTTCATCTTTCAACCATTCACACACATCTATCATTTCATTCTTGTTAACCATTTCATAAGATCTATTAATGCAAAGACTAGAAACTTAATTAAGCCTATTTGCATGTGTAGTCTTGTAACCTAGCACCATACTTATGAATCTCACATTGATGTCTTTGATATCATTCGCTCTTAGTGATCTACTATCATATGTTTCTCCAGTTAGGGTCATTACTGTGTTGTTAAGAGTTTATTTGTTTTGTTAGGTCTGTTGCCGGTTGAGCGTAATCCAGTTACTGCCCTAATTGCTTGCCAGGTTATTTTATAGACAGAATCCAACCATAGAAATTCTCCATGTGCTCTACTTAGGACAATTATCACTACTTCTTCTGAAAATTTGGGAATGTTCAGTATTTCCACAAAACCTAGAGTTTCATCACAAATTGCATTGGTAAACATTCTCATCAAATCTTCAGAACCTAGTTCCTCTATATTGGAATGTTTATACATCCTAGGGTCTTCAGCATAAGCTACACCTTTAGGAATTTTTTAAAATGCTCCTATGGAATCATCTTACATAGCTATTTCGGGAATTATTTTAAACATGGGCCTAGGGCGTTTTACATTTTCTACAATAGTAGGGTTTGCAATAAACTCGGGAGCAGAAGAAGAAGCCATTGAAAAATACCTTTAGCTGCCTTGAAGTATTCTGAACGCTTGAAAAGATCACTTCACACCTTCCCCTTGAATTCCTTTTCTCTTTTTCGCACTCTCTACTAATTTGAATGCACAGTGAATCAAAAATGAGGGAAATCCGATGATTTATAATGACTTTTCTCTTACTAACCGCATTAAATAGTCACTAGTTAAGTGAAAACTTAACACATCTACCGATATAGAAGAAATTTATCTTCTCACCATCGATCGAGGGTAATCTACATGATATTCAATTTGTTGCAATACCACCAAAGGGTTACTTCTCAGTTGGATGAATATTCTCTTACTAGTGGAGGGTTACTCTATTCTACCATTATAGAGATAGTCTTACCAACATTCTGATCTCTCTTCCTAATCTACTGTTTTGAGAATTATTGCTTTATCTCATCTATGTTTTCTTTGCCTTTCAAACTGGATCCTTTATTATTTGTCATTGAAGTATTGCTTCTCCCAAATTTTGCAATATGTCCAACTTTGTTTCAAGCATAACAAGTCACATTATTCCTTTGAATGGCTTTTCCATATCCCATGTCAGTTTGTGTTCTGCATTGATTAGATAAGTGTCCATATCTTCCACAAACATAACATTTCACATTCGTTCTGCTGTTTTCTGAATTATGATAAACTTTGTTGCATTTGGAACATTGACCAGTGGGTGCATTAATATTCTAATTGTTTCTAAATCTACATTGATTTTCTTTATGACCATAATTGTTGCAATTGAAATATTTTCCATTAAACTTATAAGCATTAGGTTGTCTTACCAGTTTGTTCTGATCTAGATTGTTTGCAGTACCGAAACTTTCTCCAACTTCAAATCCAAGTCCATTTGTATCTCCATTAGGTTTCTGACTTTTCAACATGTTATCAAGTTCCTTTGAACTTTTCTTGAATTTCTCTTTGTGTTGATTTGCAGTAGCCAACTCATTTTCTAGAATTCCCTTTTGTCTCATAAACTCAGTTTTATCATGTTGCATGTAAATCAGATCTATCTTCAACATATCATTTTCATGACTAAGTCTTAGATTTTCATTTCCAGAATCATTGAGTCTCCTAGTCAAGTCATCTTCATTTTTCTTTCTGTCTTCAATGTCTTTACAAAACCTCATAGTCATATCTTACATTTCATTCTTCATAGTATTGTTTTCTTGTCTCAACTTGTTTTCAAGTTCTCTACAGGTTTCTTTTTCATCATCCTCATTTTGCATCTACATATGAAGTTCTTTCCTTTTGTTCTTTGCAATAACCAGGTTATTTTGAGGTACCAAAACAAATTCTTGAGCAGTTTTAAGTTCTTCCTCCAATATGATGTTCTTCACTTTTTCAGCATCATAATCTACAAGAGATCCTTGCAATTATTTCCTTGAGTTCTCCATCTGTACTGGTATCAGAATCTTCCTTGGGTTGTCAGGCTTTTGAAAATAGAGGACCAGGCTCTGATACCAATTGTTAGAATCAATGACAGACCCAAAGACATTGAGAGGGGGGGTGAATCAGTGTCTAATCGGTTAGTAAGAAATTTAACCTTATTAAGATCTTTGCATCCCAAAACAGTGTACCGGTAAATAATAATTAATACAATAAATAAGAACAATAGAGACAATATAGAACACACACCGTAAAACAAGATATTTAATCAGGGAACCCAATATGGGAAAAAACTTGGTGGGATTTGTGACCCACAATATTTACTCACTGGCCAATGAATAAATATTACTTACAATGAAGGGCCTGCACATGTAGGAAGGCTAGCAGCCTAGAGCTCACTGCTCAATCACAAAACAGAAGTCTCATTAACTTACAAAATGGATTATCAAAATCCAATACAATGTACTGCTTCAGATGAGCATCAACTATGCTAGGTTCAGTACCAGCTTAAGCTCAGTCCATTACCAAAACCTTTACTGTCAACTATACAAAAATATGAACTTTCATGTATCATCCTTTTTCCCATGCTAAATACATATTCAAAATGACCTATAAGATCTCATAGATATATATGAGTCTTTTACAATATACCATATTGGCTTTTACAAAAGATAAAACAATAAACAAAAGTTTATTCCATGTCGGCTTGAGTGTTGGTATTCATTATTTTCGATGTCGGTGAATTGCCTACTGGTGAATGTAGAAGTCTATTGCCGGTGCTAGTAACTGCCGATGGGTTGAAAAATGATTGACAAATTGTCTTGTACACTTCTTTATTTCTTCCAAAAATAATTTGTGTTTTTCCTTCTCTAATCTCTCCTTGAATGATTCCTCTTTTATTTGTTCAACTGTCACAGTGTTGTCAGTAATATACTTAGACAAAGTGTCAAGTTGACTCAAAGAATCTTTATTATCTACATTACATTTAGGTGCTATCATTTTCAAAATTGAAATGGTATCATCTATTGCTTTGTATTCTTGTGAGCTACATTCTGTTATCTTCTTGATATAATCTAGAAGAACTTTTGTCACATTAGTTGATCTGAATTCTACATTTGAAGAGTCAACACTCTGTATCCCGCCAGTGGGAGCAATTTCCTTGCTTGTGGTGACCTCTGGTAGGTCAGTTTGTGTTTCCATTTCTTTAAGCAAAGGTTTGGATTGCTCAGTTGTTGTCGGTGGCACTATCTCTATGTGAACCTGATGCTCTGTTTGTTTCTCAGTGTTGTCATCTATCGATTTACCTTCTATACCATCTATTACCAGTGGCTCAGTAGCCATATTTGTTTTCCTAGTTGAATCCTTATCTACCAAAATATTGACTTTCTGAGTGTCAATGTCAGGTGTATATAACACCTCAAAATTGGGATTTGTGTCCTCTTCTGGTATGTCCATACTCTCACTAGCCAGATGATTTTCAGTGGTAACTACCATTGGAGTATCCAAAGGCAGTGGGGATAGATTATATGTTATTTTTATGCTAGGTGGTCCACCAAACTTGCCTTTTCCCTTATCCTTATCTTTTTGGTATACTTTGACAGGTTTAGGATTTCTATATTCTTCTTGCTTCACTCTACAAACCATAAGTGCTATATGCTAGTGTGCAGTTGAGAATACTGACCAATTAGCCTCAGAGATAAGATCATCTATCTCTTTTGGCGAGTTGACAGGATAAATAACAAGTAGTTTTTCAATTTTTATTTTCTTATCAAGCTCTACAATAACTTGCGTTCTAGCTTCAAGTCTTTTAAATAGTTTTGCCAGTAATTCATCTATAACTTGCATTAAAAATTTCTTGTAAATGTCCAAGTGTAGAATTACACTATTTTCAATTTTTTCCTTGTCATTAGCTGATAATGAATCATATATTTTATTGATTTTTTTCAGCTTTTCATCCTCTGTTATTTCATTTAGAAGTTTGTCAATTGGAGCAATGGTTTGTTGAGTCTTTTTCTTGGGGGTCAACTTCTTCTTTGGAGTTACTTTCCTAGCCAGGGGCCTTACTGCCTGTTGTTTCTATCTGGTTCTTCTAGGAGAAGGTTTAGATACCGGTGATGGTTCCCTTTTTCTCACAACTCTTTTAAATGTAGGTGACATATCACTTTCCGAAGAAGTTGCAACCAGTGAAAGGTGAGTTTCAGGTTGAAGTGCTTCTAACTCATCTTCAGTAATACCAGTTTGTTTCAGTACATCATCCTTAATAGATTTAGCTTGTCTAGATCCTCTTCTAACTGTTTCTTCGACCTTCTTTACCCTTTTATTTGATTAAATTTGATTTTCAATAGTCTCAGCACTGCCAAATACCTCTTCTTTAGGTTCCTTGTTTGCTTCTAGGAGGGCTTTTGCATATGTTTCAAATATGTGATCATCAGTTTCATACCCCATTTCAGTAACCCAAATGGTTCTTGGGATAACTGCCTCCATCCAAATTTCATCCTTGTACTTGTTTACAATTTCTTGTGATAATTTGATTCCTACCTTCATCTGGGCTTTTAATGCCTAAAAATAATCATCGATGTTCTTTTCTCTGTTCTCTCCCATGTTATTTAGTAAATTAGACAACTGTTTGCCTACTGGTATATCAAAACCAAGATTTTTTTTACCAATGCTGGGAACTTGATTTGTTATGTGCAACCTTAAACAGACAAGTAGGTTTCCAAATCTAAATATCCCCTTTTTATCTTTCTTTATCTTTCCCAGATTGTCAATTATTTCATCTTTCAACCATTCACACACATCTATTTTTTCATTATCTTTGATCATGTCATAGGCACTCTTTATACATAGGCTAGAGACTGAGTTTAACCTATTTGCATGTGTGGTTTTGTAGCCTAAGATCATGCTAATTAATCTAACATTGATGTTGGCTACATCATTTACTCTTAAAGATCTCTTATCAGATATTGCACCTGTTAGGTTAGTCAGTAGGTCATTTAAGACCTTCTTTGTCTTATCAAGTCTATTACTGGTGGAAGGTAACCCTGTCATAGCCTTTACTACCTCTTTAGAGAGTTTGTGAGCTGAATCCAACCAGAAGAATGCACCATGTACCCTACTTAAAACTATCCTTATAACATCCTTAGGGAAATCCGAAATACTAAGAATTTTAGTGAAACCTAGGGTTTCAACTATTTTGTGTTCAGGTTTAACATTATCGGAATCATCAAAAATTACTGATTTGTACATGCTCTTGATTTCTTCATCACCTAATTCTTCTATGTCACAATGAATGTACATCCTAGGGTCTTCTGCAAAACTACTCCTTTGGGAATTTGAGAAAATGCACCTACATTATCACGTTTCTTGGCAATTTCAAGAACTAACTGAAATATGGGTCTAGGGCGCTTAATCACTTCGACTACAGTAAGGTTTTCTATGAATTTAGGAACAGATGAAGAAGCCATGATTATAAATACCTTTATCTTCCTTAGGAATGATTGCTTGCTGAATTGCTTCACTTCTTTGCTCGAAATGCCTTTTCTCAAGAATTTTCGTGCTCTTCGAATGTTTGAATGCTCGATGAAAGGAAAATGGAGCCAAAACATTGATTTATAATATTAATTTTTCCAACCACCACATTTAATGCTTGCCAGTTAAGTAATCACTTAACTTATTTGTCGGTATAGAAGTAATTTCAACTTCTCACCATCAACCGTGGGAATAATAGCATGTTTCACATTTGATTGCCAAACCCTCAAAGGAATTCTTTTTTCAGTTAGATGAAGAGTCTTCTACTAGTGGAGTGTTACTCTGTTCTATCGGTGGTGGAGTATTCCTATCAACATTTAGTTCTGACTTCTTGATCCATTGTTTTGAGAATTCCTGCTTAACTTCTTCAACCTTTTCTTTACCTTTCAAACTAGGACTTTTGTTATTTACCGGTGAGGACTTGCTTCTACAAAATTTAGCAATATGTCTAATCTTGTTGCAAGCATAACAAGTCACATTATTTTTTTGAATAGCTTGCCCATACTCTATGCCAGTTTGTGTTCTACATTGATTAAATAAGTGTCCAAATCTTCCACAAACATAACATCTTACATTCATTCTACAATTTTCTAAATTATGACCAACGTTGTTGCATTTTGAACATTGACCGGTGGGGGTATTGATATTCTGATAGTTTCTAGATCTACACTGATTTTCTCTATGACCATACTTGTTATAGTTAAAGTATTTGCCATTAAATTTATAAGCAGTAGGTTGTCTTACAGGTTTGCCATGATCTTGTGTTTTTGTAGTACCGGAGATTTCACCAACTTCAAAGCCAAGTCCACAAGTGTCACCATTAGGTTTTTTATTCTTCAACAAGTCACCAAGTTCTTCTGAGCTTTTCTTGAATTTTTCTTTATGTTGATTTGCAATATGTAGTTCTCTTACCAAGATTTCTTTCTATCTCATAAGTTCATTTGAGTCATTCTGTGTATGCATCAGATCTGTCTTCAACAAATCATTTTCATAGCTAAGTCTTGTGTTCTCATTTGTAGCATCACTTAGTCTTCTAGTCAAATCTTCTTCAATCTTCTTCTTATCTTCAATTTCTTTACAAAATCTCATAGTCATATCTTGCATCTCATTCTTTGTTGTCATGTTTTCTTGTTTCAGCTTATTTAACAGATCACTAAGAGTTTCCTTTTCATCATTCTTATTTTTCTTCTTTTCACAAAGTTCTCTTCTCTTATTTCTTGCAATGGTAAGATTTTCTTGAAGTGCTTGAATAATATCTTGTGCAACTCTTAGGTCATCTTCAAGTTTTATATTTCTCAATTTTTTTGCATCATAGTCTGAGAGAGCTGCTTCTAATTGCTTCATCAAGTTTTCCATCTCTATCGGTGTCAAGATCTTCCTCAAGTTGTTAGGCTTCTGAAAATAAAGGACCAGGCTCTGATACCAATCGTTAGGATTCCCACAGATACTAAGAGGGGGGGGGTGTGAATCAATATCTAACCGGTAAAAAGATTTTCTTAACTTAAAACATGTAAAGCATATTAATACTATGTACCGGTAAACAAGAAATAATGCAATAAACAGAGATAACAGCAACCACATGAAAAACACACCACAACATAGTAGTTTAACGAGGGAACACGGTGTGGGAAAAACCTCAGTGGGATTTTTGACCCACAATATTCACTTACTCACCAATAAGAGAATATTACTGCTACAATAATGGCCTGCACATGCAGGAATGCCAAGTGCCTAGAGTTCACTACTCAATTACAAAATGGAAAGTCTCACTGACTTACAAAATGGATTGTATAAATCCAATGTCTTGTACTACTTCAAAATAGAATCTACAATGCCAAATCTAGTACCGGTTTATAGTTCTTCTTTATACATAAACTCTTCACCTATAGTTCACATAATAGGTCTACCTTATTTCACCTAATTACATTCTAGCATGGGGTATATGCATGAAGTTGTGGTACCAAAAAGGTGCCACACTTAAAAAAAAATGAAAAATGTGCATAAGACGCACACCTTATAAGGTGTCTGCCTTATGCGCATTTTAAACTTTTAAAAAACCTTGCTTCACATTTTGGATGCATTCTGCATTCTGATCCCGCATTTTGGCGATTTCGGGTGCCATTTTCTTGCGCTCACCCTTTGTAAAAGCTTGATATTTAGCACTAAGTTGTCCATCTCTCATCAAAATGCCACCATGTCATCAAAGAGCTCGAATAGGTATGTATTTTTATTTTTTTATTGTCATTTTTTTATTAATTTGAAGATTAAACTAGGTTTATTGATTTATTTTCATTATCAGGAAATGAGATTAGGCAAGAAAATATTGAAAACACTCAGTCACCTCCTCATGAAGACCATATTGAAGAAGAAGCACATCAATCACCTCCTCTTGAAGACCATATTGAAGAATAAGAACATCAAGAACCTCCTACAATCCCTAGACATCCCATAGGTACACAGGAAAACCTATTAGGTCAAATAGAAAATATCCAAAAAGAGCTTGAAGGTTTAATCACAAGGCTAAAAGATCCCACTAGAACAAACTCCCATAGGACAAACCTTGCCAGTTCTTTGCAATCTATTGTATCTCACATAAAATCTGTGAGTGGGCAAATAAATTTTTGGTCTAGTAAGAAGGAAAAACAAAAGCAATTTTATGCTGACAAATTATCATATGTGGCAGTGAAGAAAAAGAAAATTAATAAATTTGACTTGTGTGCTCTTTTTACGGACCCCTGAACTAATCAACCTTTACACCCTGGATGTAGGAGATTCCCTATTCATTGGTGTCATCATGAAGTGATTAAGAACAATTTTTGGGATAGGTGGTGGATGGTATTTGATCAACCCCCATGCAATAATCATGAGGTACCCCAATACTTTTTGAGAAAATTGTACTGTGACTTTGTCCTTAATGAGATCCCAAACTATTTTGATTTTCAAGATTTCCAAGGTAGAGGTGGGGGTTCCTCGCATGATAGAGAGGGTGAACAACATGATCTAAATCTCCCACCAAGACCCTTGGCCAGACCTATGGTGGAGCATTTTATTATTCCTTCCATTGTGAAGGAGAGTGTTGAGGTCGAAACTCTAGACTCGATTAGCTCACTCACTTAGACCCTTATACAATATGCTAGGCCTCTAGTAGAGGGTGATGCGAGTGATGATGTTGATTCTTCTAGGCATCAAGTTCCAACTCATTTTTGTCAATCTTGTGGCTCTCTTTGCACTTATGATCCTAATAGTTCTGAGAATGCACGTGCATGAGCAGAGTTTGCTATAGAGAACATTGTCATGACAGAATCCTTGTTGAACGAAACATTTGGCATTGATACCTAGGTGAATTTCATTACAAGTTCATTTCATTCTTTTTATTAAATCTTATATATAAATTTGAGAATATATCTAAATTAGTAAATTATTATGATAAAAATTAAGGGTCAAAGTGTTTACAATACTAGCAACATTCCTGCAGCACCCTTTTTCACTACTTCGTCAACTCCACAGGTATACAACGAGTGAAGAAATATAATTATTATATGTAGATAGTTGAACCTTATGTGAATGATTTTCTAATTACTCATTTTGGATGTCAAATAGTTTGATGCTAGAGCTTCAACATCAACACCTCATAGTGTATTTCATCGACAATCTTTCACCTAGGTAAACAATTTATCTTTAATGTTATTAAATAATATAGATAGTTTTGGCGATTAATCAATATACTTTGTTTAATTTTTAGATGTTGACATCAGAGACTCCTCCTACTATCCATGCGTCAATGGAGCACGGTGTTGGTGCAGCAGTAGCAAGTTCAACTGCTTTAACATAAGTATGAGACATATTTGTAAATTTAGTAAATTTAGCATTACATTTAATATCATAATAATATGTTATTGAAAATTTTAACGACACTTGTATTTAGTTTAATTTATATTGTGATGCTTACGGGATGGATTTGTCACTCCAGATCATGAACATGCACCTGTTGTGGATGAACATCATGATTATTTGTATGTGGTAAGTGACTATTCTATTATATGTCATTCTAAAATTCAATTTTTTTATATGCTAACATTATTCTTTTCATTGTATCAAGTGGAGTTACAAAAAAGTCTAGAGAGGAGGTCGAGTGGATGTACTCGAAAGACACCTGCATCATATACATCTCCATCCCCTTGAAAGGAAAAGATATCTTGTGATCTGTTTCTTTCCCTTAGAGGGAAATTAATAGAATAGGGTCCTATGTTGTATGCCTATATGGAAATTTTGAACATATGTTTTGTATCACGAATATGTGACATTCTATCTCCATGTGGCTTTTGGCAAGCTCCTATTTGACTTTATTGGATACCATGTTGTATGCCTATATGGAAAATTTGAACATATGTTTTGTATTATGAATATGTGACATTCTATGTCCATATGGCTTTTGGCAAGCCCCTATTTGACTTTATTGGATATCATGTTGTATGCCTTTATAGCAATTTTGAACATATGTTTTGTTTTATAAATATGTGAAATTCTAAGTCCATATGGCTTTTGGCAAGCCTATTTGTTTGTATTGGATATATTTGATAGTTTTAACAGTATACAATGTTGCTTGGACTTGTAGCTTTTTGATTAATGCAAATAATTTATCATGGTTATCCATAATTGTAGTACAAATGATTAAATGAATAATTGCACAAAGTTTATTGTTACTTAAGCTTTGAACCTAAATATGTGTTTGTAATCCAAGACACAAGCATATGAAAATCAACACAGATTCAATAGTTATAGTCAAAATAAGACTATATAAAGGAAACATGGAAAGAACCAAAATTAGACAATGTAAGACACCATTGTACCAATACCCATTCTAAAAAAAATGCACAACCCATAAACTTATATTCATCTAATGCATGCACTTAGGTGATTTTGCTGCTAGGGTGTGGCCCACAACGATCAGGCGAGTTGGAGAGAAAAAAGAAGGCATTCCTAGCGTAAAACCAGCCACCACGATGCGTATGAGCTAATGATTCGATGTCGCGACTAGTGGATTGAAAGATGGGGCATTGTGTAACTTTTCATTAAACTCATCTAACGCTTTTTGTCGCAATCAAGAAAGTGTCACCACAAGCAATCAGATTCGAGTCTACCAAAACTGAGAGAGGATTTTCTAGAGTGCCATAACACGACCTCGTAGGATTAGACAACTTGTTCTTATGATTAACATAAGCTGAGAAATGCGATGCCAAATATTGACAACATTGAGCAACTTGAGCACTAAGGCGATTTCGCTGCTAGGGTGTTACCTGCAATGACTGGGCGAGTTGGAGAGGAAAAAGAAGGAATTCCTAGTGTAAACCCGGCCACCTCGATGCGTACGAGCAGATTGAAAGATGGGGCATTGTGCAACTTTTCATTGAACTCATCTGACGCTTTTTGTCACAACCAAGAAAGTGTCGCCACAAGCAACTAGATCTGAGTCTATAGAAACTGAGAGAGGCTTTCTTAGAGTGCCATAACATGACCCCGTAGGATCAAATGGCTCGTTCTTATGATTAATGGGCACCTAGAAACGTGATGCCAAATATTGACAACTTTGAGCAAGTTGAGCACTAAGGCGATTTCACTGCTAGGGTGTGGCCCACAACAATTGGGTGAGTTGGAGAGAAAAAATAAGGCATTCCTAGCCTAAAACTGACCACCCTGATGTGTACGAGCTGACGGTTCCATGCTGCGATGAACAGATTGAAAGATGGGGCATTGTGCAACTTTTCATTGAACTCATCTCATGCTTTTTGTCGCAACTGAGAAAGTGTCGCCACGAGCAACTGGATGTTAGTCTACCAAAACTGAGAGAGGCTATTTTAGAGTACCATAACATGACCCCGTAGGATCAAACGACTCATTCTTATGATTAACAGGAACCGAGAAATGTGATGCCGAATATTGACAACTTTGAGCAACTTGAGCACTAAGGCGATTTCGCTGCTAGGGTGTGGCCCGCAATGATCGGGTGAGTTGGAGAGAAACAAGAAGGCATTCCTAGTGTAAACCAAGCCATCCCAATGTGTATAAACTGATGATTCAGTGTTGCAACAAGTAGATTAAAAGATGGGGCATTGTGCAACTTTTCATTGAACTTATCTGATGCTTTTTGTTGCAACTGAGAAAGTGTCACCACAAGCAACTGGATCTGAGTCTACTGAAACCAAGAGAGGCTTTTTTAGAGTGCCATAACAGGACCCCAAAGGATCATACCACTCATTCTTATGATTAACGGGTGCCGAGAAACACAATGCATAATAGTGACAACTTGGAGCAACTTGAGCACTAACGCGATTTCGCTACTAGGGTGTGGCCCGCAACGATCGGGTGAGTTGGAGAGAAAAAAGAAGGTATTCCTAGTGTAAACCTGGCCACCATGATTCTTTCGAGCTGATGGTTTGGTTTCATGATGAGCCGATTGAAATATGGGGCATTGTGCAACTTTTCATTGAACTCATCTGACACTTTTTGTTGCAACCGATAAAGTGTCGCCATGAGTAACTGGATCCAAGTCTACTAAAACTGAGAGAGGCTTTTTTAGAGTGCCATAACATGACCCCATAGGATCAGATGACTCATTCTTATGATTAACAGGTGTTGAGAAATACGATGCCAAATATTGACAACTTTGAGCAATTTGAGCACTTAGGTGATTTCACTGCTAGGGTGTGGCCCGCAATGATCGGGAGAGTTGGAAAGCAAAAAGAAGGAATTACTAGCGTAAACCCAGCCACCCCAATGCATACAATCTAATGGTTTTGTGCCGCAATGAGTGGATTGAAAGATGGGGCATTGTACAACATTTCATTGAACTCATCTGATGCTTTTTGTCATAACCGAGAAAGAGTCACCATGAGCTACTAGATACGAGTCTACCAAAACCAAGAGAGGATTTTTTAGAGTGCTATAACATGACCTTACAAGATCAGATGGATCATTCTTACATGTCACTAACATCGATAAAAACCATGCCGAATTTTGACAATTTTTCACACTTTGAGTGATTGACAACAAATGAGCAATTTTTAGATCTTTTACCATATTAGCAGGGTATACTTCATGAAATGATCCCATGTGATCTCTAATGGTCCAAAATGACATTATTTACATAAAATCACACAAAACAAGACAAAACCACAATTTTTTATATAACAATGCCTCGAGTAGTCAAAAATACAAGTCATGTACATATATCCAAATAAGATTGATATTACAATTTTTTACATTTACATTTAATCCAATGAACCATATGGATCTTCTCTACTCTTTATCGTGTCTAGTATAACCTCATGGTTAGACTCATGAACCTTCCATAGGTTCTTGTTTAGTGGTCTACCCCCATATCTGATCAAATGAACATTTGAAGCTACAACAAGGTTAGAATAATGAAGTATCTTCCTATGTGTCTTGAAGTCCTCAAACAACCACAAGTTAGACTTCTTCACTGTGTACCTTCTAAGCAATGTACCAATAACAACTGCTGATCATGTGGGGTACTCAATATTTTCTCCATCCACCACAGGGCAATCCAATTTCTTTTTTGTGTCCACACAACGACACAGGTAATAATCTGTTCCTTCTTCATTGTCTTCAGCTGCAATTATTGCATAAACATGCCCTGTAATGATAAAGTGAGAAGAATTTAGCAAACAACTAAGGTAAAATATTAAAGTACAAAAAATTGCATGTGGATAATTTACCTGGTTGGACTAAATCTGACACATGGTCAAAGTCAATTGATGCTTCCATCTGTGTGAGTTGTAGTGCACTCGGAGGTCGGTATGTCTCAAGTAGGATTAGAGGCCTCATACACCATTCGTCCACCCACTCCTTTGACTCACACTCATTATAGGAACCATCTCTACATGAAGAACAATAACATGCCATCTGCCACGTATGGATATTCCATGAACTTGCATTAGATATTTTGAAAGAGTGTAGCTCACTCGATCCTGTCAATGTACAACAATCTTCTAATCTTGCAATGTTAGTATCATCTACCAACCAAAAAAATATGTGAACTAAAGACATACCTTGATTACCTAGACCAATTGTACCATTGCACCACTGAACAATTGATTTTGCATCTTTCAAGTTTGCATTTCCTTTGTACTTTAACTCTTCTCATGCTAAAGCTCTTTTAATACATGCTCATGCACCATCATGCTCCCCTTTTCCATGCCCAGCCTCAGAGAAATTCCACATATGTTGAATAGCAGTAAACTTATGCATCCTACTCAACCAATAAAACATCTGAGAGTTCTCAAATTGTGATGCACAATTATCTAACCATATGATATGTTCACAGAATGATATGCCTCGGCTAGCCAAATCATCGTAGAATATCTGAAAATAACCTTGCACAAACTCTGTAGAGTGTGAGAGATCATCATTGATGTAAAAATAATGCTCCCTCAATATCTTCCTATCCTCTTCCATACTATCATGTGCATGAATGAATGCTATATGCACAAATATGGTAGCTTGTGTGGAGTTGTAATATTGTGATTGCACCTCGTTCTGCGGTTGTAGGGTGTAGTTCTCTACAAAGTCAACAATTGAAATGATTGTATGAAGTGGAAATGTGTCCTTGCATAACTTAAATTGTGAGTCCAACCAACGAGCTCGATGGTTATGCCTTGCATACTCATACACTATATTCTCATAAAAGATGCCCATAAACTGATACACTAGAATCTTCTCACTAACCAATTCACACTTTTTTTCTTCTTTTCCATCTTTTAGCATGTAGACCACTGTCTTATATTTTCCAAATTCTACTAATTCATTACCAATTTCTTGTCCAATATCCATATGTTGACAAATTTGTAAATGTTGTAATCCACCACAATCAACACATGTGCCATCCAAGCAACACTTATTGTAATATACTTGACCATCTACTCTTTCAAATAAGATGCTAGATATGAATTCCCTTGAAGATGTCGATGGACCATTTATGTTGCATTCCTGCAAAACATTGTTAGCATGCAAATATATACATATACGTTGATAAACATCATAATGGTTATAAAATTCAATATGTACTCTACAACAACAAGTTGTGCGTGTGTGATTTATTTTGACATAAAAAGGCTTTACCATTTCAAAAAATATTTGACTAATTTTTATTTGAGGATACATACGTTGAAACTTGGCAAAAAATTGTGTTTGAGTCATATCCAAAAAATGTTTTGGATGTGGATCACGGATTTTACTATCAATCCTCCTTCTTACATCATCTCTTTGATTTGGAGAGACCCTTGTGTTATTATTCCAAAAATCTTCAATTAGGGATCTCAAGGCTTCAATAATTGCTTTATCTTTCTATGGTAATCTACCAGAAAATTCCCATAACTCATTGTTATATGGATCCTCTGCTCTTTGTCGCCTTCCCATAGCTCTCATTAGAGTTTGTCTACTTATCTTCAATTCTTTACTTTTCTTTCTAAGGAGGCGATCTTTCTTAGTTTGAGTGCTTATAATTGTTGATGTAATGACACATCGTGTGGCATTACTATCTTTTGTGCATGAGTTAGAACCAACAGTATCATATGCATTCATCAGATTCTTCACAATAGATTTTTCGCTTGATTCAATCGATGTTCTTAGCCTAAGAATCTTCATTATAGACCTAAATTTCAGATTTCTCATCATTTCAACAAATAGTTGACATCTTCCTGTCTCATTTAAAGGCTTAAAAAATATTTTCCGTATTTGGTTAGCATGCCTTTGACAAGTATGCTTCGGAATCTTGTCAACCATTGGTTTCAAAACATTAGCATCAATATCAGTCAAATACTTAGGCTTTCTATGCAAAACTCTAGGAGGTGTTCGCAAACTTTGAGTTACCTCAAGATTAGGAATTTCAACAACATTAGGGATAGGTGGCATACCTTCAACTGGAGATGAAAATAATGACATACTTTGAAATTGAGGTGTACAAGATGGTGTAGCTCCAATACTTGATGTCAGTTGTGAAGTACTTGCAATGACAAATGTCATAGAGGGAGTGCATTCAATATGAGATGTTGTAGACACCGATGGTGTGCCAATAAGAGATGGTGTGCCTTCAACTTGAGATGTAAGAGATGGGGTGCCTTAAACTTTGAATTGTGCTAGACATGCTCTCAACCTCAGGATTCAATTGTCTCATTGCATGAGGGTTCTGCATCCATTGCCTTTGTGTGGCCAATTTTGTCTCTCTCTTAGATTGGATGGATATTTCATGTTCCTCTTTGATTGGCACCTCTTCAATTGGCACCTCTTCTTCTATGGTATTCAATTTCCTTTATTCATGAAGTTGCTTCATTCCTTCTCTTTTTTTTGCATTCTTAGCTTCATGCTCTTCTGCTGTTACATTTTTTGGTCGTTTCCTTGGCATGATGATGATTTCTACATGCACATGCACATAAAAGAGAATAAAGTGAAATTATGCATCTATGACTGTCCTAATTATGCATCTATGACTGTCCTAATTATGCACATGTTAAAATGGATATATGAAATTGAAATTATTTCATGTATTCCTTTTCTCAATTATTTCATAAGATCTTAAAAAGGATGTATGAAATTGCAAAATTTTTTTAAACCACTAAACAAATAATTTTCTTATGCAACTTCCTTCAAATGCATTGTTAAATCTAATGTAAATCTAATAGGATTATAATCAATTTTGACTCACACTTTTATTCTAACATTTAAACAAAATAACACTTAATAAGTATTTGAATTCTAAAAACAAGAAAATATTACCTCAATTATTCAAATTTGATAAAAAAAAGTTTGTTCTTCCTCTTTGACATTGCCAAATGAAAAAAAAGTGGTGGAGACCTAATGGAATCTATAAAATAACCTTGCATAAAATGTCAACACCATGCAAAAACCAATTTTTTGTCTGATCATGTGCAGAAAGAAGACAAAATGAGAGAATGTGGGCTTGAATCACGGGTCCAGGGTCCCATATAACCATTTTTTAGTGCGGCTCATTTGGCTAGCAGCCATATTTGGCACTAGCCAAATGACTTCCATTGAAATTATTTAACCTTTCATAAATTTCTACTGTATAACCTATAACCATTTTTTTGTGTAGTTCATTTGGATAGCGCCAAATGACTTCCATTGAAATTTTTTAACCTTTGATAAATTTCTACTCTATACCCTATAATTTGATAGCCACAACCATAAAAATTAAACCATATGACTCTTTAGGATACAATATGGTGTCTTAGGACACAAAATGGTGTTGTTATTGGTCGTATGGTGTCGTAAGGGGTCATATGGTGGCCTATGACCCCTTAGGATACCATATGGCCCCTTAGGACATCATATGACCCCTTAGGACACAATATGGAGTCATTATGGGTTGTATGGTGCCGTAAGGGGTCATATGGTGTCCTATGACCCCTTAGGACACCATATGGACCCCTTACGACACAATATGGTGTCGCTATAGGTCGTATGGTGTTGTAAGGGGCCATATGGTTTCCTATGACCCCTTACGACACAATATGATGTTGTTATGGGTCGTATGGTGTCCTAAGGGATCATATTGATGAATACTAAGAGGGGGTTGAATTAGTATACCAAAAAATATTGAACTCAAACACTTTAACAGTCTAGCAGTAAAGCGGTAAAATAGTTTTGCAAACACACCAGTTAACACACATGCAAACCAAACAACAAATAAGGTATTCACCCATAGAAGCACAATCACCATAACACAAGATATTTTGATGTGGAAACCAAAATGGGAGAAACCACGGTGAGATGAAACTCACAAGTAACTATCTGCAGAATAGTAACCAGACCGATTAAGGTCATACAATGTTCTTCACCAGAATAGATCCTGTTAGGAATCTCAATCTCTATTAGGAGATAAGTCTGATTAAAGACTACCTTGTAATAGGATTTCAGATCCACAAATGTGAACCACCTTGTTAGAGGATTTACAAAGGCTTTGCCAAGCCTACCCAGTTAAGGGTTTCGGACTTGTCAAAGATGTAAGTAATCAACAAGTGAATGATCTAAAAGTTAGCATAGTATGCTTGGTTAGATCCCTGATAGCTCATTGTTAATGCATTCCAGCATTACTTCAGTCTTCAGTAAATCTACAATCTGTCATAGCACACAGACTTGATCTTCTCTCCTAAGATTGCACATACAAAAACTCATCAATCACCACAAACCTTAATAGCTATCCAACATACCACAAAAACCCTAGACATGATGTCCTTAAAAAAGAATCTGATTTCATGTCGGTCCAATAGGATTACATTGCAAGTTCCTAGGTTCATTGTATCTAGAAACATTTGGTAACATGATGCAAAATCACTGTCAAAGTGTCTGTGGATGGTAACTCATCACAAAAATACCAGTTGGTAACTCATCACAGAGTATTACTGGTTTATACAACTTTACTGATTACCGGTTGGTAACTCAGAGTAATACCGGTTCAATTATT
Source organism: Cryptomeria japonica (assembly GCF_030272615.1). NCBI lineage: Eukaryota > Viridiplantae > Streptophyta > Pinopsida > Cupressales > Cupressaceae > Cryptomeria > Cryptomeria japonica. The sequence continues at coordinate 42,629,676 of NC_081413.1, forward strand.
AAACAGATTATCAGTTGACAAAAATGAAGACTGGGAAAATGATAACTGCCACTTTTAGTTCCTTTGCTCCGTTGCGCTTGAGGTCGGTAAACACTTTCTGCAAAACATCGATAGCCTATAGACTATAATCCAATACCGGTTTGAAACAAATAGCGATTGAGCATAATTCATACATTCAAAAAGTGATCTCATAGCAAGTGTGTCCATCAATGACAATCACAACATAAACATCAAAAATGCCAACAATCTCCCCCTTTGGCATTGATGGCAACACTTAGGAAATATTTTGACATCTAAGTGTTTTACAAAAAAAAATGCCATAATCAAAATTACTCCCCCTAAGCATATACACTATCCCTTTGCAGAAAATACAATGTATACTACTCCCTTACAGAGATAAACATGAAAGTATACATAGCATGCATCAAAATTTTAAATACCAGAATACTTCTCCCCCTTTGCCAACAATGACAAATGCAACTGAATAACCCCTGTTTCTATTAGCTGATTAAGTGTTTATGACAATAAGGAGTGAAACTTGTCAAAAACAAATTTAAGGTCCTGCATAAATTGCTTCATGGATAAGGACCATGACTCAAGCAATAAGGTAGCAACCTCATTCTCTGTTTGCATCTGATAGACCTGTTCTTCCATGGCATCCAAGGTACTCATCACTTGAGTGACCTCGGGGCATCTAAATTGGGATAGCATTTCTGGAGTATTTGCAGTCTTGGCAGTAGGACCAGTTGAAGTTCCTACAAATTTTGTGTCCAGTTGCTTATCTTTGCCTCTATTCTTGCAGACTAGAGTTGAAACCGGTGAATGGTTTGCCCATAAGCGGTAAAGGAATCATATGGTGTCTTGAAGGTGCTTAAGAATGTTTGCAAATCAATTTGCAGTTTATCTTTCTGAGTAAGCACATCATCACAAAATACATGGGGTTGGCTTATCTTACTGAGGAGTAATTTCCCCTCATCCATTGCATCCTTGATATCTTTCTATGCTTTCTGAAGTTCTGACCGAAGCTCATTCAAATTCTTCACCAAGGTAGTGTTCAGAGCCTTTTGATGCTTCTTTTGAGCACTGGCTTCAACAACTTCTTCCAAGCTTTGTACCTAGTCCTCCACCATTGTGCATAAGAGTTTCAGTTGGGCTAGAGAGGAGTCGGTACTAGGGAGGTTAGTACCAGGTATCAAACCGGTAAGAGTGTCCACCGCAGCTTGGATCACGTCTTGCTCCTTCTTCCTCCTTATCACCTCCAGACATTCTTGAGCAAGTTTAATGCTTTGCAGCAGCTCTGATTCATTTACAGATTGGAGGTCAATGGGACTGGTAATGTCAATTGATTTGGCTTGACTATCAGTTGCCTTTGGGGTCTCCACTTGAGTGCTCTATGCCACTTCCTCCTTCTCTTTCTCTCTTAGCTTGTCCTCTTCTACCTTCCTTTTCTCCTCTTCCTCTATCTTTCTTTTCTTTTCTTCCTTTTCCTCCTCTTCTTTCCGCTTCTCTTCATCTTCATCCTTCTTCTTCTTCTCCTCTTCCTGCTTCCTCTTGTCCTCTTCCTTTCTATTCTCCTCTTCCTCTGCCTATTTCTTCTTTTCTTCTTCTTGTTGATTCTTCTCTTCCTCTGCCTGTTTTTCCTATCCTGTCACTTATGTTGTTGTACTTGGAGTAACATCTTCACCGTTCAAGGCATCAACATCAATGGTTTCCATTTGATTAGTAACCAGTATTCCTTCACTGTCATACACCTCATCCAGCTTATTGATTTCCGGTTCTTGCTCAGTTTTCTTGTTGGCTTCAGCCACTTGGTGCAATCTTAGAGAAGCTTGGGCATGAGAGTGGGCATCTTTTACCACCTCAGGGACTTTCCCTTCTAGCAATAAGAGTCTCCTTCTTCACATAAAGAAGAGGCCTTTATATTTTTCCATAACTTCATAGAGTTCAGAATTGGACACATCAGAAAAATATTGTGCAAATATTTCCTCTCTTATTTCCTGTTCTTTTTCTATGGCAATGCACCATTTATTATCTAAAGAATTATATAAAGAATCTGGTGTCACAGATTAAATTTCTGATGGTGACTGGTCATTAATACATAAATACTGAATGACTTCCTATTCTACTTCCTCCTCATTATCATTGAAATCATCAAAATAATCTACTAAGTCACTCAACACTTTCCTCTTAATATTCTTAATGGTTCTTTGAAAATGTGTCAAAGGTTTGTAAGAGGAGATATCAATATTTACCAGTGCAGATGATGTCAGTTCACTGCTGGTTGCCTGTGACTTCTTCCTCGTTTGCCTAGTCTTCTTAGGCGGTTCTTCAGATATTGTGTCTTCAGAGTCTGGTGAGTTTTCCTTTGTCTTCTACTTTCTTTCAAAGACTTTGGCAGGAGTAGCTTCAGGTTTCTTCTTTGTTGGTGACCAATTGGTCACTTTAGGACTCGCTGGAGTAACCGGTGCTAATACAGATGGCACTGCCTTCCCTTTCTTCATTGAGGGATCCTCAACCGGTGTAATCCTCTCTAGATAGGTGTCAATTCTCTTCTTCTTGGGATCAAGCAGTGAGGAAAGTAGGATAGAAGCATACCCATCCAGCATGTCGTACACTACCTCATAGCCCATAGGCTCCACTTCTTCCTTTCTGGGCTCAACAACCTCCATTATGCACTCATCTACTTTGATGGTAAAGTAGATGTTCTCTTCATATTTCTTAATAATATCACCAGATATTCTCACCCTTTGGCTCATCTTGCGTCTGAACTCATCAAATTATTTGTTCAAGACTTTAGGGTAACCGGTTCCGACCGCTTGAAGACTTTTCCTGATTTTCTTTGTAACCAGTTGGTCAGCAGACCACTGAATATCACCCACTCCTGGAAAGTAGCCTTGAAAGTAGAAGAACAATCTGACCAATAGTTGTCTGAATTTGAATCTCAAGGAATTGTCCTGTTTTATTGACTTGAGGTTCACCAAGAGTTGCCTTTGCATATAGGTGCATAAGTCAAACGATGCATCTTCCATAATCATCCTGTAACCAACATTTACCGCTATAGTAGAGATAGAGTTGATCCTGCTAGCATAGAATGTCCGGTAACCTTCATCATACAAGCATACTTGACTAGATCATCCTTGATGGTATTGATGGTCATTCCCCATTGGCTGCTCATAGAACCGGTGAGCTTGGTCATTTCATTCTTGCTGATCTTCCTTAGGGCTGACGCTTCCCCAATGTTACAAAAACTAGTGACAACATGAATTGCTTTTGGTGTGATGTCATGCGTCCACTCTAAATACATTTTGTCATCATGCACCCTGCTTAGAATGATGCGAATGTGATCATGTGAGAAATCTTCAAGGAAATAGACTGCATTGTGAAGCTTCTTCTTTTCCAAGATGCTGAATTCTGGTTTGATCTTCTTGTCCTTTCCGCAAAACAAACTCAAATGAGAATGGATCACTAGAGATCCTAGGTGTTCAATTTTACAGTCAATGTAATTGGAAATGCCTTCCTCCACTATAACAATAGTGGGTATTTGAGATAGGGAATTATATTTTTCCTTCCATTGGATGAAATCTACTGAATCAATGGGTGCACTAGAACTAGAGGGTGATGCGGAAGCCATGATAAATAGAGAAATTCAAAAAATACCTTCATAAATCAAAATTTAGGGCTTGCAAATTCCACTTTGCCACACACTCCTTTGGTTGCTGAAATACCGCTTTGAGTTCTACACTTGACCAACATATATTAGCTTCAGATTCTTCTTCAAGGTTTTCAAAATTCTTTGAATCGTAATTCAAATTGCCTTTCATCACTCTGCTCTTGAAAAATTCTTCGCTCGAAAAATGATAAGTGAAAAATGACTTGAAAATTCCTTTTAAACAAGTTCTTCACCTACAACAATAAATGCTCCACTATTAGGGCATAAACCCTAATTTTCCTTTTACCATTTCTGGTCTTCTGCCAAATGACAGGTATCACATACCAGTTAAGGTATTTTACCAGTGTAAACTGGGGTTCGAAACATTTCACCTTTTTCTCCCCCTAAGCTTTTCTCATGCTTAGTTTGTTGGTTCAATGACTTCCACACTAGGTGCAGAAACTGGTTCTTCTTGAATCACTTCTTATGGCTTGTTTTTCCATGCTTTCTTCATATCTGCTTGAATAATTTCAACATCAATCTTTCCTTCTGGAGTGACCGGTATATCATCCGATATATTCTTTCTCATCCTACAGAATCTTGCTATATGACCTAGTTTGTTGCAATGATAACAAACCATTGCAGGTGCTCTCCAAGGTTCATTATTCATGTTTCCATTCTTCCGTCTGCATGTTTCAGTAGTGTGACCACTATCATGACAAATAAAATAGGTTTCTCTCCATCTAGTTGCCGCTTGATGGCCACTGTTACCTGATTGATGATTATAGGTATTAAACCGGTTTAAGTTCCGGTTCCCAAAGGGTTCAGGAAAAACTCCTTGACTCCTTTGAGGATACCTTTCGGTGTTGTGCATGACAGACCTACATTCAAATTCTCTATGCCCAAACTTGTTGCATGCATAACAATTACCATTGAATCTATTGGGTCTAGGATTATCATTTAGAAAATAAGGAAAATTATTGTAAGCCTTACTTCTACATACACTGGCAGTGTGTCCTTCCTTGAGACAATTAAAGAAAATAGGTTTGAACTTTTGCTTACCTTTATCCTTTGGTGTCTGTTGCTTCTTTGATGCTCCATCTTTTGTTCCAGAGGTCTCACCTTCCTCATATTGAGAGAAACCAAGTCCATTAGTATTCTTTATCGGTTTGGCTGATTCAATTTTTTGCTCTAGCTTAACAGTTCTCTTATTGAATTTGGCAAGTATTTCCTTTGACTCAGTGAGTTTTTTGGAAATAGCAGCATTGGATTCCTTTAAGGTTGCATTCTTAGAAACAACCATGTGTAGTTCACCTTGCATTTCTTCCTTTTCCACTTTACTTTCATGAAGATGAGTGGTAAGTGCACTGATCTCTTGCTTCAGCTTGGAGATCTCATGATCTTTGTCTTCTACCAGATCTTTAGCTTTCCTCCGGTTCTCAAGCTCTTGACACATTTTGATAGTTAGTCCTTCAAGTTCCCTTCTTAGGTTGGCATTGGACTCATTCAGTTTTTCAACTTCTTGAGCTAGGGCTTCCATGTCCGCTTCATCAGAAGAACTATTTTAAGTTAGCTCTATCAATTTTTCAGCATGCTCTCTTCTTTTTGCCCGAGAGGCCTTATATTTGACTTTAAGTTCATCATAGGCTCGCTTAGTCTGAGTGAGCCGATGAGTAAGTTCCCTCACAGTGTATTCCCCCATATCTCTTTCCAAGTGGTTAGACTTATAGAGAGGTTGGCACTGATACCAATTGATGAATACTAATAGGGGGGGTGAATTACTATACCAAAAAATATTGAACTCAAACACTTTAATAGTCTGGCAGTAAACTGGTAAAATAGTTTTGCAAACACATCGGTTAACACACATGCAAACCAAACAACAAATAAGGCATTCACCCACAGAAGCACAACCACCATAACACAAGAGATTTTGACGTGGAAACCCAAATGGGAAAAACCATGGTGAGATAAAACTCACAAGTAACTATCTACAGAATAGTAACCAAACCGGTTAAGGTCAGATCGGTTAAGGTCATACAATGTTCTTCACCAGAAAAGATCCTGTTAGGAATCTCAATCTCTGTTAGGAGATAAGTCTGGTTAAAGACTACCTTGTAAGAGGATTTTAGATCCACAGATGTGAACCACCTTGTTAGAGGATTTACAAAGGCTTTGCCAAGCCTACTTGGTTAAGGGTTTCAGACTTGTCGAAGATGTAAGTAATCAACAAGTGAATGATCTAAAAGTTAGCACAGTATGCTTGGTTAGATCCCTGATAGCTCATTGTTAATGCATTCCAGTATTACTTTAGTCTTCAGTAAATCCACAGTCTGTCATAGGACACAAATTTGATCTTCTCTCCTAAGATCGCACATACAAAAACTCATCACTCACCAAAAACCCTAACAGCTATCCAACATACCACCAAAACCCTAGACATGATGTCCTTAAAAAGAAATCCGATTTCATGTCGGTCCAATAGGATTACATTGCAAGTTCCTAGGTTCATTGCATCTAGACACATTTGGTAACATGACACAAATTCATCATCAAAGTGTCGATGGATGGTAACTCATCACAAAAATACCGGTTGGTAACTCATCACAGTGTATTACCGGTTTATACAACTTTACTAACTACTGGTTGGTAACTCAAAGTAATACTAGTTCAATTAATAAATAGATTACCGGTTGACAAAAATGAAGACTGGGAAAATGATAACCGCCCCTTTTAGTTCCTTTTTTCTGTTCCACTTGAGATCCTCGAACCACTTGAGGTCGGTAAACACTTTCTACAAACACCAATAGCCTATAGACTATAATGCAATGCCGGTTTGAAACAAATAGCGGTTGAGCATAATTCATACATTCAAAAAGGGATCTCATAGCAAGTGTGTGTCCATCAATGACAATCACAACATAAACACAAAAAATGCCAACACATATGGTGTCTTATGACCCCTTAGGACACTATATGACCCCTTAGGACATAATATGGTGTCATTATAGGTTGTATGGTGTCGTAAGGGGTCATATGGTGTCCTGTGAACCCTTAGGACAAAATACGGTCTCATTATGGGTTGTATGGTGTCCTAAGGGATCATATGGTGTTTTATGACCCCCTAGGACACAATATGTTGTCATTATAGGTCATATGGTGTCGTAATGGGTCATATGGTGTTCTATGATCCCTTAGGACACCATGTGACCCCTTAGGACACAATATGGTGTTGTTATGGATTGTATGGTGTTGTAAGGGGTCATATGGTATCCTATGACTCGTTAGGATACCATATGGCCCCTTAGGACACAATTTGGTGTTGTTATGGGTCATATGGTGTTGTAAGGGGTCATATGGTATCCTATGACCCCTTAGGACACCATATGACCCCTTAGGACACAATATGGTGTCATTATGGGTCGTATGGACACCTAAGGGGTCATATGGTGTCCTATGGGGCCTTAGGACACCATATGACCCCTTACGTGTTGTTAGGGATCATATTGTGTCTTAACGAGCTATATGGTGTGTTATGACCCCTTAAGACACCATATGACCCCTTCGGACACCATACGATCCATAATGACACAATATGGTGTCCTAAGGGGTCATACAACACCATATGACCCCTTAGGACACAATGTGAACCCTAATGACACATAAGGGGTTATATGGTATTCTAAGGGGTCATAGGACACCATATGACCCCTTAGGATACCATATGACCCCTTAGGACACAATATGGTGTCGTTATGGGTCATATGGTGTCGTAAGGGGTCATATGGTATCCTATAACCCCTTAGGACACATATGACCCCTTAGGATACAATATGATGTCGTTATAGGTTGTATGGTGTCGTAAGGGGTCATATGGTGTCCTATGACCCCTTAGGACACAATATCATGTCATTATGGGTTGTATGGTGTTGTAAGGGGTCATATGGTATCCTATGACCCCTTAGGATACAATATGATCCCTTAGGACAAAATATGGTGTCTTTATAGGTCGTATGGTGTTGTAAAGGGTGATATGGTGTCCTATGACCCCTTAGGACACCATATGACCCCTTAGGATACAATATGGTGTCGTTATGGGTTTTATGGTATTGTAAGGAGTCATATAGTATCCTATGACCCTTTAGGACACCATATGACCCCTTAGGACACCATATGACCCCTTAGGACACAATATGGTGTCGTTTGAGGTCGTATGGTGTTGTAAAGGGTCATATGGTGTTGTATGACCCCTTCAGACACCATATGATCCCTTAGGACACAATATGGCATTGTTATGGGTTGTATGGTGTTGTAAGGGGTCATATGGTATCCTATGACCCCTTATGACACCATATGACACCTTAAGACACAATATGGTGTCGTTAGGGGTCGTATGGACACCTAAGGGGTCATATGGTGTCCTGTGGGGCCATAGGACACCATATGACCCCTTAGGTGTCGTTAGGGATCATATTGTGTCTTAATGGGTCATATGGTGTGTTATGACCCCTTAAGACACCATATGACCCCTTAGGACATGATACGATCCATAATAACACTATATGGTGTCCTAATGGGTCATATAGTGTCCTTGTTGGCAAATGCAACCTTACAATCCTATGACACCAGCAAGGCAATCCACCAGCACTAGAAAGATCAGACTCTACACCGGCACATAGACCACCAGCACTGGCAATGAAAGGAAGCATATCGGCATAGAAGCCGACAGGAATTTTGTTGATAATATATTTTGTTTATTATTGTAAAATCATTGTAAGCTGACTTGGCAAGTTGTAAAATGACTCTTATATTAGAGAGTTCATTATAGAACATTGCAATAATAATGAAGTAAGCATGGAAGAATAAAATTAGGGAAAATAAGGTAGACCTATTATGCAAATTATAGGTTAAGGGTTTATGTAAGAAACAAAGATGTAAACCGGTATTGGATCTGGCATAGTAGATGCTATTTTGAAGTAGTACATCACATTGGATTTTTATAATCCATTTTGTAAGTCAGTGAGACTTCCCATTTTGTAATTGAGCAGTGAGCTCTAGGCACTTGGCCTTCCTGCATGTGCAGGCCCCTCTTGTAGCAGTAATATTCTCTTATTGGCCAGTAAGTGAATATTGTGGGTCACAAATCCCACCGAGGTTTTTCCCACACTGGGTTTCCTCATTAAACTACTGTGTTATGGTGTGTTTTTCATGTGGTTGTTTTTGTCTCTATTTATTGCATTACATTTTGTTTACCGGTACACAGTTTTAATTTGTTCTACATGTTTTAAGTTAAGAAATTCACAAAACCGATCAGATACTGATTCACCCCCCCCTCTCAGTATTTGTGGCAATCCTAAAAATTGGTATCAGAGCTTGGTCCTCTATTTTCAGAAGCCTAACAGCTTGAGGAAGATCTTGACACTGGTAGAGATGGAAAATTTGATGAAACAATTAGAAGCAGCTCTCTAAGACTATGATACAGAAAAATTTGAAAAATATCAAACTTGAAGATGATCTAAAGGTAGCTGAGGATATTATTCAAGCACTTCAACAGAATTTCACCATTGCAAGAAATAAGAGAAGAGAACTTTGTGTAAAGATGCAAAATGAGAATGATTAAAAGGAAACTCTTAATGATCAGATAAACAAGCTAAAACAAGAAAATATGACAATAAAGAATGAGATGCAAGATATGACTATGAGATTTTGTAAGGAAATTTAAGATAGAAAGAAGAATGAAGAAGATTTGACTAGAAGACTAAGTGATGCAACAAATGAGAACACAAGACTTAGCTATGAAAATGATTTGTTGAAGATAGATCTGATGCATACATAGAATGACTCCAATGAACTTATGAGGCAGAAAGAGATCTTAGAAAGAGAACTGGATACTACAAATCAGCACAAAGAGAAATTCAAAAAAATCTCAGAAGAACTTGGTGACTTGTTGAAGAATCAAAAACCTAATGGTGACACTTGTGGACTTGGCTTTGAATTTGGTGAAAGCTTCGGTACTGCAAACACACAGGATCATAGCAAACTCGTAAGACAACCTACTGCTTATAAATTCAATGGAAAACGCTTTAATTGTAACAAGTATGGTCATAGAGAAAATCAAAGTAGATCTAGAAATTATCAGAATACCAATACACCCACCGGTCAATGTTCAAAATGCAACAAAGTTGGTCATAATTCTTAAAATTGCAGAATGAATGTGAGATGTTATATTTGTGGAAGATTTGGACACTTATCTAATCAATGCAGAACACAAACCGGCAAAGGATATGGAAAGGCTATTCAGAAAAATAATGTGACTTGTTATGCATGTAACAAAATTGGGCATATTGCTAAATTTTGTAGAAGCAAGTCCTCACCGGTAAACAACAAAGGCCCTAGTTTGAAAGGAAAAGAAAAAGTTGAAGAAGTTAAGCATGAATTTTCAAAACAATGGACCAAGAAATCAGAACTGAATTCCTTGAGGGTTTGGCAATCAAATATGAAATATGCTATTATTCCCTTGGTTGATGGTAAGAAGTTAAAATTACTTCTATACCGGTAGATAAAGTTAAGTGATTACTTAACCGACATGCATTAAATGTGGTAGTTGGCAAATTAACATTATAAATTAGTGTTTTTGGCTCCATTTTTCTTCACCGAGCATTCAAACATTCAAAGAGTGCAAAATTTCCAGAGCTAAGGCATTTTCAAGAAAGAAGCAAAGCAATTCAGCAATCAATCTTTCCAAAGGCAAAAAAAGGTATTTATAATCATGGCATCTTATTCTGTACCTAAATTTATAGCAAACCCTAATGTAGTGGAACTAATCAAGTGCCCTAGGCTCGTATTTCAGTTAGTTCTCGAAATAACAAAGAAGGATGATAATATTGGTGCATTTTCTGAAATCCCCAAAGGAGTAGTTTTTGCAGAAGACCTTAGAATGTATATTCATTGCCACATAGAAGAATTAGGTGATGAAAAAATTAAGAACATGTACAAGACTGTCATATCTGATGATTCCGGTAATGTGAAACCTGAACACAAAATAATTGAAACCCTAGGATTCACTGAAATTCTCAGCATTCTAGATTTCCCTAAGGAAGTTATAAGGATATTATTGAGTAGGGTACATGGTGCATTCTTTTGGCTAGATTCGGTTCACAAAATTACTAAGGAGGCTGTAAAAGTTGTAACAGGGTTACCCTCCAACGGTAACAGACCTGACAAAACAAAGAAGGTCTCAAATGACCTAGTAATGAACCTAGCAGGTGCAACATCCAACAAGAGGTCTTTAAGAGTGAATGATGTAACCGACATCAATGTCAGATTCATCAGCATGATTCTAGGCTATAAAACCACACTTGCAAACAGGCTAAATTCAGTTTCTAGCTTATGTATAAAGAGTGCTTATGATATGATTAAGGATAGTGTGAAAATTGATGTGTGTGAATGGCTGAAGGATGAACTTACTGACAATATGGGAAAGATTAAGAAGGACAAAAGGGGGACATTTAGATTTGGTAATTTACTTGTCTATTTAATGCTACATATAACAAAACAGGTGCCCGATATAGGTAATAAAAATATTGGTTTTGACATATCGGTAGGCAAACAACTGTCTGACTTATTGAACGACATGGGTGAAAACAAATAAAAGAATATTAATGAGCACTTTCAAGCATTGAAGGCTTGGATGAAAACTATAATCATACTATCACAAGAAATTGTAAATAAATATAAGGATGAAATATGTTTTGTCATTAAGAAGGACGAGATCTGGATGGAGGCAGTTATCCCAAGAAAAATTTGTGTTACTGAGATGGGTTATGAAATAGATGATCACATAATTGAAACATATGCAAAAGCCCTTCTAGAAGCACCCAAGGAACCTAAGGAAGAGGTATTTGGCAGTCCTGAAACCATTGAAAATCAAATCCAATCTAAGAAAAGAGTAAAGAAGGTAGAAGCAATAGTGAGAAGAGGATCAAGGCAGGCTAAGGCTATCAAAGAAGATGTACTCAAACAAACCAGTATCACTGAAGATGAGTTAGAAGCACTACAGCCTGAAACTCACCTTTCACCGGTAGCAACTTCTTCGGAGAGTGATATGAAAGCCACATTTAAAAGGGTTGTGAGGAAAAGAGAACCTTCACCAGTAACTACACCTTCGCCTAGAAGAACCAAACAAAAACAATAGGCAGTAAGGCCCCAGACTAAGAAAATAACTCCTAAGAAGAAAAAGTTAACACCAAAGAAAAGGACTCAACAAAATATTGCTTCAATTGACAGATTGTTGGACGAAATAATAGAGGAAGGAAAGCTAAAGAACATCAACAAATTACATGATTCACTATCAGCTAATGACAAAGAAAAAGTTGAAAATAGTGTAATTCTACACTTGGATATCTACAAGAAATTCTTGATGCAAGTTGTGGATGAATTATTGGCTGAACTATTTAAAAGACTTGAAGCAAGAAGGCAAGCTTATGTAGAGCTTGACAAGAAAATAAAAGCAGAAAAACTATTTGTTGTTTATCCTATAAACTCGCCAAAGGAAATAGATGATTTGATATCTGAAGCTAACTGATCAGTATTCTCCACTGCACACCGACATATTGCACTGATGGTTGGTAGAGTAAATGAGGTTGCAGAGGAAACTACAAATGGATGGGATATATTCCTTATAGAGAAAGAAAAGCAAGAAGAATATAGAAACCCCAAACCAATCAAAGTATATCAGAAAGACAAGGATAAAGGAAAAGGAAAGATTGTTGGACCTCTAAGCATTAAAATAACAAATAATCTACCCCCACTACCTCTAGATACTCCACTAGTAGCAACAACTGAAGATCAATTGGCTGATGAGAGTATGAATATACCACAAGAGGATACAAATCCTAATTCTGAGGTATTATACACAGTTGATATTGATACTCAAAAAGTTAACATTGTGGCAGATAAGGACACAACTGGTAAGACAGATATGGCTAGTGAGCCACCGGTAACAGATAACACAGAAGGAAAACCGATAGATGGTATCACAAAACAACAAGTAGAGAAACGGGCTGATTAAAAAACAGAGTAACAAGCACAACAACAGGTTAATATAGAGTCAGTGCCACCGGCAACAGCCGAGCATGATAAACCTTTGCTTAAGGAAATGGAAACACAAACTGACCTAACAGAGGTCACCACAAGCAAGGATATTGCTCCCACCGGTGGAATTCAGAGTGTTGGCTCTTCAACTACAAGATTCAAATAAACAAATGTAACTAAAGTTCTTTTAGACTCCATAAAGAAAATAACAGATTGTAGCTCACAGGCATACAAAGCTATAGATGATACAATTCCAATTTTGAAGATGATAGCTCCAAAATGTAATGTAGATAATAAGGATTCTTTGAGTCAACTTGACACTTTGTCTAAGTATATTACTGGCAACACTGTAACAGTTGAACAAATAAAAGAGGAGGCATTCAAGGAGAGGTTAGAAAAAGAAAAATAGAAATTCTGTGAGGAACAAATAAAGAAGTGTACAAGGCACTTTGACACACTTCTACCGGAACTGTGTAGCACATTAAAGGAATTAAAAAATTTGTACAGAGACACTTGTAAGACTAACTTTTTGACAATTCACATTGACAGGAAAATGAGCAAGATATAGGAAGAAATTAATAAACTAGCTAACAATTTCATTAATTCATCTAATTCATTATCAATTTTTGAGCTGAAGATAACAGGTTTTGAGGAAGAACTACAAAAACTGGAAAGAGAAAAGGAGAGAATAAAAAGTAAGGCTAAAGATCTTAAATGGAGACTAAGTCCAAAACTGGAATACCTCGCATCCTTAAGGAAAGAAATATGTGATGCATTGGTACAAGGACAGAAAACACTGACAGAGCAAATGCAACACCTCACTGGTATAGTTCAGAGGACAAAGGCAACAATAAAAGATAGCAAAAAGTTTCTTGAAAGCCTGAATTTGGTTTTGGTAGATCTTTTTCAAATTGTAACCAACCGGTTACAAGGTTGAGATAGGAAATTGTTTGGAATCCCACAGATACTGAGAGGGGGGGGTGAATCAGTATCTAACCAGAAATTAGAATTCCTTAACTTAAAACATGCAGAACATATTATAATAGTGTACCAGTATGCAAGAAATAATGTAATAAATAGAATTAAGAACATCCACATGAAAAGCACACGATAACACAAGGATTTAACGAGGAAACCCGGTCTGGGAAAAACTTCGGTGGGATTTGTGACCCACAATATTCACTCACTGGACAATAAGAGAATATTACTTACAATAGGGGCCTGCACATGCAGGAAGGCCAACTGCCTAGAGTCACTGCTCAATGGAAAGTCTCACTAACTTACAATGTGGATTATACAAATCCAATATCTTGTACTGCTTTACAATAGCATCTATAATGCCTGATCCAGTACCGGTTGTTGCTCTGCTTCTTACATAAACCCTTCAACCTATATTTCACATAATAGGTCTGCCTTAATATTTCGCATACATCACTTTCTTCACTTACTTCCTTACCTCATCACAAAATGTCTACAATGATCTCTTTTATATATAAGAATCATTTTACAACATGCCAAGTCGGCTTACAAAGTTTTTACAATAATAAACAAAATATAATATAACAAAATCCTATCAGCCTCTGTGCTGATATACTTCCTTTCTTTGTGTTGGTGCCGGTGTCCTGAGTGCCGGTGTAGAGTGTGATCTGCTGATGCTAGTGCACTAACTTTCTAATGTAATGCCTTGCCAGTGCCATAGGATTGCAAGGTTGCCATCAATGACAAAACCTTCAATCACCTACAATGTCTCATTGGAGTGTGCATATGCCAACAATCTCCCCCTCTGGCATTGATGGCAACACTCATGAGAATTTTTAAAAGTGCATCCAAAAATTATCCAAAAATGTTACCAAAAATGAGTGTGCTCCCCTAAGCATATGATTCCTATGATGTTGAATTTTCTCGTCCCACTACTCCCCCTTTGGCATAAATGACAAAGGTTGTCAAGATGTCAGTATAGTTTGTAGTTTCAACCTTGTAACTAGGTAGTTACAATTTGAAATAGATCTGCTAGAATCAATTTTATACTCTCCATAAACTTTTTACTATCTCTTATTGTTGTCTCTATTCTCTTAACTGTACCGGTGAGATGCTGCAAATGCCCTGCCAGTGTTTTCTGTCCCTGTATTAGTGCCTCAGATATTTCCTTCCGCAGTGATGCTAGATAGTCCAATCTTGGACTCAGTTTTAATCTTAGATGCTTTTCCTTATTCACTATTCTCTCCTTTTCTCTTTATAATTTAAGTAAATCTTCCTCAAAATTTGTTATCTTCTATTCAAAAACTGATAGTGTATCAGGTGAGTTGACAAAATTATCTGCAAGATTATTGATTTCATCCTATACCTTGGTCATCTTCTTATCTATATCTACAGTCAAAAGGTTTGTCTTATAGGTGTCTTTGTACAGAGTTTTGTACTCTTTCAATAAATTAAACAATTCTGGTAGAAGTGTGTCAAAATCTTTGTTACAATTCTTTATTTGCTCATCTAAGAATTTCTACTTTTCAATTTCTACTTTATCCTTCAATGTCTCTTCCTTTATTTACTCAATGTTTTCTGTGATATATTTACACAAGGTATCAAGTTGTCCTAAAGAATCTTTATTGTCTATATTACAATTAGGAGCAATTACCTTCAAAATTGGTATGGTATCACCTATTGCCTTATAAGCTTGTGAGCTACAGTCTGTTATCTTTTTAATTGAATCCAATAGTACCTCAGTCACATTAGTTGATTTGTAGCCTGATGATGAACCTAGATTCTGAGTACTGCCAGTGGAAGTAACCAAGCTTGTATTGACCTCTGGTAGGTTTGTTTTTGTCTGCATTTCCTTAAGCAATGGTTTTTCTACTTCTCCAATTGCCGGTGGCACTGTTTCCTTATGTTCCTGTTCCTGTTGTTGTTCCTATTCAGGAGCCTTTTGCTCTGTTTGTTGCATTGTCTGAGTCTGAGTCTGAGTCTGAGTCTCTAGCTTTTTCTCTTTGTCATCTGTTGGTTTCTCCTATGTGTTATCATTTTGCTCAGCTACGGAAGGCTCACTAGCCATGTCAGTCCTACCAACTATATCTTTGTCTACCACAATGTTGATCTTTTGAGTATCAACATCCATAATATATAAGACTTCAGGATTAGGATTACCATCTTCTACATCCATACTTTCAGCTGTTGGTTGATCTTTTGTAGCTGTTGTTTTTACCGGTGTAGTAATCAAAGGAGGTGGGGGTAAGTTGTCTTTAACCTTGATACTAGGTGGTCCACCAAATTTACCTTTACCCTTGTCTTTTTCTTTCTGATATACCTTTATAGGTTTGTGGCTCATGAATTATTCTTGTTTTTCTTTTTCCACAAGGAAAATGTCCCATGCATTTTCTGTCTCCTCAGTCACCTCATTAACTCTTCCAACCATTAAAGCAATGTGCTAGTGTGCAGTAGAAAATACTAACCAGTTGGCTTGAGCAATTAAGTCATCAATTTCTTTGGGTTAATTCACCGGATATACAGCAAGTAGCTTCTCTATCTTTATTTTCTTGTCCAGTTCTATTACTGCTTGTCTCCTTGCTTCCATTCTTTTAAATAGTTCATCTGGAACTTCATTTATTACTTCCATCAAAAATTTCTTATACATATCCATATGTAATATAACACCATTTTCAACTTGTTCTTTTTCATCAGTTGTCAGAGTGTCATATATTTTCTCTATATTCTTCAATTTACCTTCTTCTGTAATTTCATTCAACAGTATGTCAAAAGGGGCCAAGTCTTTGTTTGTCCTCTTCTTCTTTTTGGGTGTCAGTTTCTTCTTCTTTGGTGTAGCCTATCTTACCGGAGATCTCATTGCTTGTTGTTTATGTCTTGTCCTCCTAGGTGAGGGTGTGGTTGCTGGTGAGGGATCTCTTTTCCTTACAACTCTCTTAAAAGTTGTAGGCATGTCACTCTCTGAAGAAGTACCTATCAATGATAGGTGAGTTTCAGGTTGTGGAACTGCTAACTCATCCTCCGTTATACCGGTTTGCTTTAACACATCTTCTTTAATGGCCTTTGCCTGTCTGGAACCTTTTCTTACAACTGCCTCAACCTTTTTCACTCTTTTCTTAGATTGTATTTGGCTTTCAATAGTTTCTGCACTACCAAATACTTCTTCCTTAGGTTCTTTAGGGGCTTCCAGAAGTGCTTTAGCATATGTTTCAATTATATTATCTTCTGTTTCATCACCCATCTCTGTTACCCAAACTATCCTAGGGATGACTACTTCCATCCAAATCTCATCCTTCTTGATTACAAAGAATATTTCATCCTTATATTTGTCAACAATCTTTTGTGATAGTCGCATTCTTTTCTACATTTTGGCTTTTAGTGCTTGAAAGAAATCATGGATATTGTTTTCCTTATCTTCTCCCAAATTATTGAATAGTTCTGTTAATTGTTTGCCTATCGGTATATCATATCCAAGTTCTTTCTAGCCTATACCAAGAACCTATTTGGTTATATGTAGCATTAGACATACTAGTAGATTTCCAAACCTGAAAGTTCCTTTCTTGTCCTTCTTAATCTTTCCTAAGTTGTCAATTAATTCATCTTTTAACCACTCACACACATCAATATTTGCATTATCTGTGACCATATCATAAGCACTCTTAATGCATAAACTTGAAACTAAATTAAGTCTATTTGCATGAGTAGCTTTATACCCTAATATCATACTGATAAATCTCACATTAATGTTTGCTACATCATTTACTCTTAAGGACCTTTTATCGGATGTGGCACCAGTTAACTGAGTAACTAGGTCATTGGATACCTTCTTTGTTTTGTCTGTGTTGGTGTAAATAAATATTCATTTTGGATATTATTACACTTTACTTAAGTTAACTTAGGATAATCCATCTCTTTGTAGTTTGGATTTGAGACACTTACGGAAGTGTGCACATAGGGATAGAGCTTGTAGGAGAAATTCCACCTTTTGTGGTCTTATTTTGCTGTTACACTCCACATTCGGTGGGTCATCCACCTCTTGTGGAATATTATATTATTTCTCCTACCTACCCCTAGTATTTCTTACCTACCCTTGTTTCTCATTGAGCCACATGTCATAATTGTGTGCTCGTACATCCATATGGCCTTGCCTATATAAGCATGCCTATATTCATTGTATTGGTTAATCCAGTTGATTATTTGCATATTGCTGAGAATATAGTTTTGCTCTTGTCATTCTATTGTCTCTCTTTTTATGCTTTTCATTGTGCCCTTGATCTTGGCAAAATCCTACATGGTATCAGAGCCTATAGGTCTTCATTGATTAGTTTTTTGGAGACATTTTGGAGGCTTCAATTTTTGAATTTGGGGATCTTCATTTTTTGGGCGCGTCATACAGTGATTTGGACATCACTGTTGAATCCAGGAGGCCATTTCCATGAATTTTGACTATAAAGTCGACCTATTTTGGTGAGAAATTTTTTTTTCCCCATTTTGGCTATTTTTGTACGGATTTTGAAATTTTTTTAATTATTTCTCGAAAAAAAAAGGAGAAAAGAAAAATTTCGGAAAAACAGCGATCAAAAAAATAAAATAAAATAAAATTATTTTTGTTGTTTTGGGGGTCCACATAGCCCCCCGTACTCCGCAGTACCCTGCAGGTTGCAGGTCTCGCTGCCACTGTGTACTGCCGCTGCCGCCGTGTACTCTCCACGGCCGCCTCGCTCCACACGCCGCCGCCGTGTACCTCTCACCGGCCACTCTGCACCTCCCGCTGGCCGCTCTACACACCGCCGGCCGCTTTGCACCTCCCGCCGGCCCCTCTGCACATCGCCAGCCGTTCCGCCTACCGCCGCGCCCCCACCTCCGGCGACCTACAAACTCACGCCGCTCGTCCCTCCGGTGACGCCTCCCTCCTGCCGGTGGTCTGCTAAACCGGTGACCCATGTCCGTCACGTGGCAGGAGGACACTGGCCTGTGGACACATAATCTCTGCCACGTCAGATCCGTACGCCACGTCTACCTGCCACGGTACGTCCGTCATATCAGCTTGCACAGTCAACGTGTCCGTACGGTATGGACGCGCAGTCAGTAGAGAGGTGAAGTTTTCGTGATGGTCATATAGTCATCAAATTTAAGCCAATAAATTGCTGATGTCAGCACCACATCAGCAAACTTTTGAACTTTTTTGACCCCCTCTTCATTGAGCTTTTCAGTTTTGCAGTCCAACTTTGAAAGGCCATATCTTGCTAATTTTTGCTCCTTTTTTTGTGTAATTTTTTTTGAAATGGGCTAAAATTTCATGATCTTCGCAGTGGCGTGGTTATTTTCTAATTTTGGTACACAGGTTTTTTAGAATTTTTTGGATTCTCTCAGCTGTACCTGTCCAATCCTCAATTCTGCAACTTCAAAGGCCTCGTTTGAGATCATACGACCTCCTTTTCAAGTGTTTTTTTTTTTGAAAGTGTATGTTTTTTCATCTACTTTCATAATCTATGATCAGATTTCAAAGATTTTTAGTGGAAATTGTACTTTCAGATATTGGTCTTATTTGGCCTATTAGGTACTTGTAAAGTGCTTGGATCTTAGTTTAGATCTCTTGCATTATTAGTTTGAGTCTCTTTTGGCCTTATTGAGGAATTTGTAAAATTGTAATCAGAAGTCCACTTTGCCATTTTTTGCAAGTGGCCCATTATATACGCACTAAGTATAAAGTGCCAAAATCATCACTTTTGGGGGTGGTTCTTTGATTGAGTGAATTTGGGGGGGTGTCTTATGTGATTGTGCCTCTCTTTGTGCTCTTTCATTTTTGTTGCAATGAGTCCTCATAAATTTCCACCTTTAACTCCACATAATTATGCATCATGGAAAATTAAAGTATGGAGTAAATTAATGGAAAAGGGTCTCATGCGATACATAGATGGAACAATAGAAGCACCACCTGATCCTAAGGTTGATCCTAATGCTCAGTTAGAATGGCTCACAAATAATTGCATGGCTCTTGGAACTTTGCACAAGTATGTATCAGATGACCTCATTTTTCACATTGAGAAGTGTACAACAATCAAAGAGGCTTGGGATATGTTTTAGAAATTGTATGGTCAAGTTGATGAAATCAGAGGCTATAAGATTGACAATGAGCTCACCAACTTGGATCCCAAGAGTTTTGATACAATCCAAGATTATGTCACCAAAGCAAATGAGCTAAGAGAAATGCTTAAGGATTGTGGAATTCACAAAAAGGATGCTCAGTTGATATTCAACTTGTTGGACAAGCTTGCACCAGAATATGCAGCATTTGTGTCTAGTTTCCAAACTCATCGTTTGACAATGGGGAGTTCCTATGTTATGCCTTCATTTGATGCTTTCACAGAAATGTTGATATTGGAACAATCTAAGTTGTTGAACATGGGACTTCTCAAGTCTTCAAAGTCCAAGGCTTTGGTGGCTAGTCAAGGGAATCAAGGAAGTCAAGGCAAAGATTCCAACAAGAAGAAGAAGCAATCCAAGTCTAAGCCACACCAGGAAAAAGGACAATCATCCTCTCCATCACAAGGCAATTTTTCATCCTCTTCCAAGAAGGGGACACCACCTAAGAAGGATAAACCAACTTGTGCATATTGCAAGAAGTATGGTCATGATGAGCATCGATGCCACACAAAGCAAGTTGATGAGTTAACCAATCTTCTCAAGAAAAACAACATCAACTTGCCATCTGCCTACACAAAGAAGGATTCATCTCCTTCCTCTTCCTCATAGTCTAAGGGAAAAGGGCAAGCATTTGTGGCTACAATAGGTTCTTCACAGTAATGGATACTTGACTCGGGTGCCTCATATCACATGGGTTCTACAAAGGAGCAGTTTTCTTCATTGGAGCCATCTAAGGTACCTCACATTTACTTAGGTGATGATACACAAGTTGAGGTTGAAGGGAAAGGTTTAGTTGACATGGATGATGGAACATTTGAGAATGTTCTCTATGTTCCTAACTTGTCTACCAACCTTCTCTCTATCTACCAAATTACTCGCTATGGGAATGGGAAAAAGGTTGAGTTTACACCAGATTCAGTTGTGGTAAAGGAACTTGATGATGATGCCTTGGTAGCAGTGGGACAAGTCAATGACAAATCAAGGCTTTATTCATTCTCCCACTTTGTGCCAAGTTCACCTTCTAGGGCCTTGCTTACTCATTCAAATTCAGAAAGTAAGCTATGGCATGAGCGGTTTGGTCACCTCAACTACCGCTATCTTCAGCAGCTCAGCACTAAAGACATGGTCACAGGTCTACCTCGAATTAGTTTTTCAGAGGGTGTATATTCAGGTTGTTCCATGGGCAAGCATCCTGAGGAGAAGTTTGATAAGGGGAAAGCTTGGAGAGCTTTGGAAGTTCTTCAACTTATTCACAGCGATGTAGCAGGTCCATTTCCAGCACCTTCATTTAGTAAGGCCCGCTATGTCCTCACCTTCATTGATGACTACTCCCGCTTCACTTGGGTCTATTTTCTTATTCATAAGAGTGAAGTATTTGACAGATTTAAGGACTTCAAGACTCGTGTGGAGAAGCAATCATGGAAAGTGGTCAAGATTCTTTGCATAGATAATGGAAGGGAATATGTGAGCAAAAGACATGAGGATTTTTGTACATTTGAGGGGATTGATCTTCAGCATTCTGCCGCATACACTCCATAGCAGAACAGGGTTGCAGAACCCAAGAATAGAACTCTCAAAGAAATGGCTAGTTGTATGATACATGCATGTTCTCTTGATCCTGCCTTTTGGGTAGAGGCTATCAGTTGTGCCACACACATCCAGAATTAGGTTCCTCACAAAGCTTTGCAAGGTATTACTCCTTTTGAAGCTTGGGCTAGTAGGAAACCGATTGTGAGACATTTCAGAGTCTTTGGGTGTCCAGCATGGGCTCGCATTCCTCCACAGAAACGCAAGGCATTGGAACCTCAGAGTCGGCCTTGCATATTTATTGGATATCCTGAGGGTGTTAAGGCATATAGATTGATGGATCCTGAGACACATGAGGTGTTCATTGAGAGGAGTGTTCACTTTGAGGAAAGCTCTCCTAGCTTAGCCTCTCTACCTCCTCCACCTTCCTCCATTGTGGATAGTGATGTTAGTGATTCATATGATGAGACTCCTACAACTCCGACTCACAGGGTTACACCACTGCAGGGTCCACTTGCAATTGAGGAGCCTCATTTTCCACCTCGACCTAGACCTCATTGGGCTTGACAGACACTTGAGTCCATGGGTTCTCTTGTTGGGGATCCTTCTGATACATGGAGAACTCGATCACAGCACCAGGATCTACCACATGCATTCATTGCTACCGTTTCCAATCCACAGACATTTAGGGAAGCATCAGGGGTTCCTGAGTGGGACCAAACTATGGAGGAAGAGTATAGTTCCTTGATGAGGAACAACACATGGGATTTAGTCCATCTCCCTAAGGGGAGAAAGATGGTTCGATGTAAGTGGATCTATTGGACCAAGTTTGCAGTGAATGGTAGTGTGGATAAGTATAAGACTCGACTTGTTGTGAAAGGTTTCTCTCAGGTTGCAGGTGTTGACTATACTGAGACCTTTGCACCCGTAGCCAAGATGAACTCCATTCATTTGACACTTGCTATTACTATAGCTCATGGTTGGGCTGTACATCAGATGGATGTGAAGAGTGATTTTCTTCATGGTGATCTTGATGAGGAGATTTATATGGAGCAGCCATAGGGTTTCATCCAGGATACTTCCTTGGTTTGCAGACTAAGGAAATCTCTCTATGGCCTTAAGTAGGCCCCCAGGGCTTGGTATGCCAAGATGGATTCCTTTCTTCTCTCCGCAGGGTTCACCAAGTGTCATTCCGATCCAAATATCTACATTTTGCGACAGGATGACTCTAACTTGATACTTGTGCTCTATGTTGATGACTTGATCATTACAGGAAGTACTGCATCCATTATTAGCAGGGTCAAATCTACTTTGAATGACAGATTTGCTATGACTGACTTGGGTCTTTCGCACTACTTTCTCGGGATAGAGATTTCACAGTTACCTTCTGGGATTACACTATCGCAGCCCAAGTATGCTCTTGATCTACTTGCATGCTTTCATATGGCTGATTGTAAGCCTGCCCCAATGCCCTTTCTTTCAGGAGTCAAGCTTAAGGCTCAGTGTTCTTCTCCACTAGTTGATGCCACTTTGTATCGTCAGCTTGTGGGTAGTCTCATCTACTTGACTCATACATGCCCTGATATTTCATTTGCAGTTGGCATGGTATCCCGCTTCATGCAGGAACCACATGAGCTTCGTTGGAAAGCCGCCAAACGCATTCTTCATTACATCCAGGGTACACATCACTATGGGATTCACTATGCAGCAGGCACAAGACTTCGCTTGGTTGGTTACACAGACTCCGATTGGGCTGGCGATCTTGATGATTGTAAGTCTACTTTTGGTTATAGTTTTCACCTTGGTTCGGGCCCCATTTGTTGGCAGAGCAAGAAGTAACATGCTATTGCTCTCTCTTCAACTGAGGCTGAGTATCAAGGCGCTGTTAACGCAGCAACTGAGACCATTTGGCTCCAGCAGATTCTCACAGAGTTTGGATTCACCACTCCACAGCCGACAGTTCTCCATTGCGACAATCAGAGTGCTATTGCAATCTCAAAGAACCCGGTCTAGCACCAGCGGACCAAACACATCAAGGTTCATATGCACTATATCCGAGAGCTCATTCAGGAGTAGGTCATTGATTTGCAGGATTGTCCTATAGTGGAGCAGGTTGCTGACATATTCACCAAACCTTTCACCGAGAGTAAGTTCCAGCAGTTGCGAGCTCTCTTGGGGGTGCGGGATTTGTCATTAGGGGGGGTTAGCTGACTTCTCCTTCTTCTCTTATGGGGGGAACTTTTTCCTCTTTGAGGTTTTGTCCTTCTTCTTTGAGAGTCTTTTGTACATTCATCTCTCTTTTGGGGGGGAGTTTTTTCCCATTGGGTTTTCTCCCTTTCTCCATTTGTGAGAGATTGCATTGCATAGTTTTGGTTGCATTTGCATATTGTACATCGGTACCTATCATGGCCTAGTAGCTGGGACCCATCTTACATTGTTGACTTGAGTCTTCATTGCCCTAAGTTGCACTTAAGGGGGGGTGTTGGTGTAAATAAATATTCATTTTGGATATTATTACACTTTACTTAAGTTAACTTAGGATAATGCATCTCTTCGTAGTTTGGATTTGAGACACTTAGGGAAGTGTGCACATAGGGATAGAGCTTGTAGGAGAAATTCCACCTTTTGTGGTCTTATTTTGCTGTTACACTCCACATTCGTTGGGTCATCCACCTCTTGTGGAATATTATATTATTTCTCCTACCTACCTCTAGTATTTCTTACCTACCCATTTCTCATTGAGCCACATGTCATAATTGTGTGCTCGTACATCCATATGGCCTTGCCTATATAAGCAGGCCTATATTCATTATATTGGTTAATCCAGTTGATCATTTGCATATTGATGAGAATATAGTTTTGTTCTTGTCATTCTATTGTCTCTCTTTTTATGCTTTTCATTGTGCCCTTGATCTTGGCAAAATCCTACAGTCTGGCCTTTTACTGGTGGTCGGTAACCCTGTGATAGCTTCCTTAGTGATTTTGTGGATTGCATCTAGCCAAAAAAATTCACCATGTACCCTGCTTAAGACTATCCTAATCACATCCTTGGGGAATTCAGGAATGTTAAGGATCTCTATAAATCCTAGGGTTTCAATGATCTTATGTTCATCTTTTACATTGCCGGATTCATCACATGTGATAGTTTTAAGCATGGTTTTAATCTCTTCTTCTCCTAGTTCCTTAATGTTATAGTGAATATAAATTCTGGGGTCTTCAGCATAAACAACTCCCTTAGGAATTTGAGAAAAAGCACCTAAGGTATCATCTTTCTTTGCTACTTCAAGAACTAATTGAAATACGAGCCTAGGTCTTTTTATGACTTCGACAATAGTAGGGTTTGCTATATATTCAGTTGCAGAGGTGGATTCCATGATAAAATATCTTTTACTGCCTTTAGGATGGTTGATTTCTTGAAGTGTTCTTGCCTCTTAGCTCGGAATGCCTTAGCTCGGAATCTTTGCGCTCTTCATAGGTTTGAAATCTTTGTGAAATGAAATGGAGCCAAAACCTCAAATTTATAGTGTCTTTTCACCATCTACCACATCAAATGCATGCCGGTTAAGTATTCACTTAACATTGTCTGCCTATAATAAGTAATTTCCAGCTTCTTATCTCTAACCAAGGGAATAATAGCACATGTGTCATTAGATTGACAAACCCTCAAGGAAAGTTTCTTCAATTAGATGAAGAACTTCCTGCCGGTGGAGCACTTCTCTATCCTATTGGTGAAGCATCACTCTATCCTACCGGTGAAGCATTGACTGGTTCTCCGGTGGAGGAGTATTCCCAATGTTTAGATCAGCTTTTCTAATCCATTGTTTTGAGAATTCTTGCTTTACCTCTTCAACTTTTTCTTTACCCTTCAAGCTAGAACTTTTGTTGTCTACCGGTGATCCTTTACTTCTACAGAATTTTGCACTATGCCCAATCTTGTTACATGCATAACAAGTCACATATTCTTCTGAATAGCTTTCCCATAACCTATGCCAGTTTGTGTTCTACATTGATTAGATAAATGTCCAAATCTTCTGCAAACATAACATCTCACGTTCATTCTGCAATTTTCAGAGTTGTGACCAACTTTGTTGCATTTTGAATATTGATCGGTGGGTGTGTTGATATTCTAATAATTTCTAGATCTACATTCATTTTCTCTATGACCATACTTATTATAGTTGAAGCATTTTCCATTGAAATTATAAGCATTGGGTTGTCTTACCGGTTTGCTGTGATCTTGAGTATTTGCAGTACCAAAGCTTTCACCAACTTCAGAGCCAATTCCAGAAGTGTCACCTTTAGGTTTTTGATTCTTCAACAAGGTACCAAGTTCCTCTGAGCTTTTCTTGAATTTTTCTTTATGTTGATTTGCAGTTTCTAGTTCTCTTTCTAAGACCTCTTTCTGTCTCATTAGTTCATTGGAGTCATTCTGAGTGTGCATCAGATCTATCTTCAACATGTCATTTTCATAGCTAAGTCTTGTGTTTTCATTTGCTGCATCACTTAGTCTTCTGGTCAATTCTTCTTCATTCTTCTTCCTATCCTCAATCTCTTTACAAAATTTCATAGTCATATCCCGCATCTCATTCTTTGTTGTCATGTTCTCTTGTTTTAGCTTGCTTATCTGATCATTAAGTGATTCATTTTCATCATTCTCATTTTGCAACTTTTCACAAAGTTCTCTTCTCTTATTTCCTACAATAGTAAGATTCTCTTGAAGTACCTGAATGATATCCTAAGCTGCCCTTAAATCATCTTCTAGTTTGATATTTTTCAATTTCTCTACATCATAGTCTGAGAGAGCTCCTTCCAGTTGCTTCATCAGATTTTCCATCTTTACCGA
The DNA here is from genome assembly GCF_030272615.1 of Cryptomeria japonica. Lineage (NCBI taxonomy): Eukaryota > Viridiplantae > Streptophyta > Pinopsida > Cupressales > Cupressaceae > Cryptomeria > Cryptomeria japonica. The sequence continues at coordinate 42,655,910 of NC_081413.1, forward strand.
TGTCAAGATCTTCCTCAAGCTATTAGGCTTCTGAAAATAGAGGACCAAGCTCTGATACTAATTGTTGGGAATCCCACAGATACTGAGAGGGGCGGTGAATCAGTATCTAACCGGTAATTAGAATTTCTTAACTTAAAACATGCAGAACATATTATAATAGTGTACCGGTATGCAAGAAATAATGTAATAAATAGAATTAAGAACATCCACATGAAAAGCACACCATAACACAAGGTTTTAACGAGGAAACCCGGTGTGGGAGAAACCTCAGTGGGATTTGTGACCCACAATATTCACTCACTGGCCAATAAGAGAATATTACTTACAATAGGGGCCTGCACATGCAGGAAGGCCAACTACCTAGAGCTCACTGCTCATTGGAAAGTCTCACTAACTTACAATATGGATTATACAAATCCAATATCTTGTACTGCTTTACAATAGCATCGATAATGCCTGATCCAGTACCGGTTGCTGCTCTGCTTCTTACATAAACCCTTCAACCTATATTTCGCATAATAGGTCTACCTTAATATTTCGCATACTTCACTTTCTTCACTTACTTCCTTACTTCATCACAAAATGTCTACAATGATCTCTTTTATATATAAGAATCATTTTACAACATGCCAAGTCGGCTTACAAAGTTTTTACAATAATAAACAAAATATAATATAACAAAATCCTGTCAGCCTCTGTGCCGGTATACTTCATTTCTTTGTGTCGGTGCCGGTGTCCTGAGTGTCAGTGTAGAGTGTGATCTGCTGATGCTGGTGCACTAACTTGCCGGCGTAATGCCTTATCAGTATAATGCCTTGCCGATGCCATAGGATTGCAAGGATACCATCAATGACAAAACCTTCAATCACCTACAATGTCTCATTGCAGTGTGCATATGCCAATAGAAACCACACTCTATTGACACCTTGAAAACCTTTGTCATTGATGCCAAAGGCGGAGTAGTGGTATGAGAAAAATAATCAGCAAAAGACTCATCTGCTCAGGGGGAGTTCACATATTCTTTTGGTACACATTTTTGGTAAAATTTTTGGACTTCAATTTTTTGTTACACTTTTGGATTTTTCTCATGAGTGTTGCCATCAATGCCAAAGGGGGAGATTGTTGGCAAATGCACACTCCAATGAGATATTGTAGGTGATTGAAGGTTTTGTCATTGATTGCAACCTTACAATCCTATGACACCGGCAAGGCAATCCACTAACACTAGCAAGATCAGACTCTACACCGGCACACAGACCACCGACACTGGTAGTGAAAGGAAGCGTACTGGCACAAAAACCGACAGGAATTTTGTTGATAATATATTTTGTTTATTATTGTAAAATCATTGTAAGCTGACTTGGCAAGTTGTAAAATGACTCTTATATAAGAAAGTTCATTGTAGAACATTGCAAGAATGACGAAGTAAGCATGGAAGAATGTAATTAGGTGAAATAAGGCAGACCTATTATGTGAATTATAGGTTAAGGGTTTATGTAAGAAGCAGAGCTATAAACTGGTACTGGATCTGGCATAGTAGATGCTATTTTGAAGCAGTACATCACATTGGATTTGTATAATCCATTTTGTAAGTCAGTGAGACTTACCATTTTGTAATTGAGCAGTGAGCTCTAGGCACTTGGCCTTCCTGCACGTGTAGGCCCCTCTTGTAGCAGTAATATTCTCTGATTGGCCAGTAAGTGAATATTGTGGGTCACAAATCCCACTGAGGTTTTTCCCACACCGGGTTTCCTCATTAAACTACTGTGTTATGGTGTGTTTTTCATGTGGTTGTTTTTGTCTCTATTTATTGCATTACTTTCTATTTACTGGTACATAGTTTAATTTGTTCTACATGTTTTAAGTTAAGAAATTCACAAAACCGGCCAGATACTTATTCACCCCCCCTCTTAGTATCTGTGGGAATCCTGACATTCCTAAGAGGTCATAGGACACCATATGACCCCTTAGGACACAATGTGAACCCTAACAACACGCAAGAGGTTATATAGTATCCTAAGGGGGTCAAAGGAAACTATATGACCCGTTAGGACACCATATGACCCCTTAGGACACCATATGACCCTTTACGACACAATATGGTGTCGTGAGGGGTCATATGGTATCCTATGACCCCTTAGGACACTATATGACCCCTTAGGACACAATATGGTGTAGTTATGGGTTGTATGGTGTCCTAAGGGGTCATATGGTGTCCTGTGACCCCTTAGGACACAATAAGGTATCTTTATGGGTCGTATGGACACCTAAGGGGTCATATGGTGTCCTATGGGGCCATAGGACACCATATGATCCCTTAGGTGTCGTTAGGGATCATATTGTGTCTTAATGGGTCATACGGTGTTATGACCTCTTAAGACACCATATGACCCCTTAGGACACCATACAACCCATAATGACACTATATGGCATCCTAAGGGGTCATATAGTGTCCTAAGGGGTCATAGCACACCATATGACCCCTTAGGATACAATGTGAATCGTAACGAAATGTAAGGGGTTATATGGTATCCTAAGGGGTCATAGGACACTATATGACCTCTTACAACACCGTATGACCCCTTACGACACCATATGACCCCTTAGGACACAATATGGTGTCCTAAGGGGTCATATGGTGTCATATGACCCCTTAGGACACAATATTATGTTGTTATGGTGTATGGTGTCCTAAGGGGTCATATGGTATCCTATGGGGCCATATGGTATCCTATTAGCCCTCTAAAGTCCTCAAAATCAAATTTAAACTTTTCATTAGACCCCTCCAAAATAGAAAATTTAATATCTTCAAAACTAGTTGTGATCTTGTGACGTAACTTTACCAGAATTCTTATCTAGCCAGCTAAAAGCTTCAGGGAGAATTTTAAACCATTTTGTGCTCAAATGAAAACTTTCTATAAATAGTAACCTCATCTAAATTCAAGGTTGAGACACCATTTTCCCAACACAAGGCACCTGGGGTACCTTGCTCCCAATAGCAGGACTTCCACGATGCCGCACTTCCGAATGTGTAGACCGAAAATTAAACCATGACATTATCAACTAGTTTGAGTAGGAAATATTTTCTCATGTTAGCCTACTCTAAGTTTTGCACCCTAAAATGCTTGAGAGAGGTATATAAGAAAGGTATCCTCCCTCATTTTGGTAAGAATATTTAAGAACCGTACAATATTATACCAAATTCTCAAGAGAAAGTGGTGAAGTATCTCAATATATATACATGTACAAATTTGGGAGAGGTACATATATACATATATATGTGTATGTGTATGTGTATGTGTATGTGTATGTATATGTATATGTGTATATGTATATATACTATATATGTATATTATATATATGTATATATATGTATATGTATGTATGTATTTATGTATGTATGCATATACATATGTATATACATACATATATGCATATACATATACATACATATACATATACACACAGTTATATGTGTGTGTGTGTGTGTGTGTGTGTGTGTGTGTGTGTGTGTATGTTTATATACATAGACATAGACATATGCATGTATACATACATGTATATATGTACAATTGAAGCTAAGTACATGGCAGCTACTCATTCTTGCAAAGAAGCCATTTGGCAATAAGGATTATGTTGGGATGTTGGTTTTGATGCAAGAAAGATTACTATCTATAGTGATAGCTAGAGTGATACTTATATAGCTAAGAATCATACTTTCCATGCTAGAACAAATCATACTAATGTACAGTTTTATTTTATTCATTGTATGGTGGAAGATGGAAAAGATTGATTCGTTGGTGAATGTTGCAAATGCACTAATGAAGCAAGTGAGCACTGAGAAGTTCAAATGGTGTTTCGCTTCTATCGACCTTGGGGCGTTGATAAGATGAAAGAGTGTTTTGAATCTTAATAGGTCTTCAATAAGTGGGATAATGCTGGGATTAAGGTGTCTCAACCTCAGAGTCCAAACATGCCAATTTAATTATTTATTTTAATTTTCACCCACTTTGGAAGGCCTCAAGTTTAGAGAACTAGTTTCAACCTAGAGAACTAGTTTCATAGGTTTCTATGTTGAGACTATGATAAATTTATATTATGACTATGACAGTTTCTAGTTTGGTAGAAGACTCATGGAGAGTTAATTTTTTGCATTCTACATTTATGGTTTGAGTTCACTTTTGACAAGTGGTGTAGGTAAGGAAGGCACCTATTTGGTCATGGTAACTTCTATGTTGTACTTACATTACATTTGAGAAGATGACCATTATGAAAGAGATAGGTGTTGTTGCTTTAGAAGTTGCTATGTGCAACATGTCAATGGATTAGCAAGGTGTTTCTTATGACACAATTTACCTCTTGGGATTTGATGAAACTTTTGGAAACCATGGGCACATACATCTTTGTGATGCGCTCTATTTATATGTTCATGCCTTAGTAGTTATTTTTTAAGAGATAGGGTGATTATTTCTAAGGCTTTGTTATGTTGCTACTGTTCTTGAAATCTCTATTGTAGCTAATCCGAAAGAGTATTGGCTCTATGCATTGTATTGTAACTGTTGTTATTGATAATTCAATTGAGTTTGGCTTTTGGAGTGTGATTTTTTTCCCAAAATGGTTTTCCCATGTATATTTGGTGTTGTCGTTTTATTTGTTAAATCTGATTTTATATGTGTTTATTTAATTTGCAATAGTTTTAAAGTTTATAATAAATTTATACATCACCTCTCGTGTTAGATTTAGAATTTGGAAGTGTTATTTCACACTTAGACTTCCTTTCACAAGAAAACCCCCACAATAAACAAGAACAAGGAACATGGAAATGAGGACTCTATGAAAAAAATTAAACAAGATATATTTTTAAGAAAAAAAATGTAAAAATAAAGTTAATCATGATATATTTAAGAAAAAATAAGTGAAGATTTATGTTTCATGCCATATAAAATTATCGTAGAATTTTTTTTGAAAAAAAGGTAAAATATTATATTGTAAATTTATTTATAAGTCTAATTTTAAATATTTTTTAAAAACAATGTCTAATTACATGTGTAATTGGTCTAATGAGAATTGCCCACTTTATATTTATACCATGAATGTATTGTTCACTGATTCTCTCAATGATAATAGTATGTTACAAATTCAAGTCTAGGTGGATAAAGTGGCTTTATAGTCTCTCGTTTGTAGATTCATAATCTATAATGGACTAATGCTATATGTATAATTCCTCATGTACCATCTCTTGCTAGTAGAGCTTCCTTGCCTCTATGTAGATGTAGATATGATCATAACCATAATGTTCATTCTAGAGGTAGCTTTCATTTCTAAAAAAACTACTCAACATCTAGGTATTATCGCTAATCTAATGGGTTCTTATTATTTTTCTTTTTGTCAATATTTTAAAAGTATTTCCCTAATTCTTATATAAGGTAAATTCTACCCAGTTGTATATATGAAAACTCAATAAAAACAAAAAACATTTGAATCAAAGAATTAATTTTTTTACTAACGTATTTCTTGCTTTAATTTTTAACCTCATTAATAAATTGAAAGGCCATTGTAGAAAAATAATTTACTATTTGACATTCTTAAGTATGAATTCTAGTATCTTGTTTTAATTAAAATGACATTTCAATTCATTTCATAATACATAAGAAAGACAATTTTAAAACAAGGTTGCACCCAATTCCTTTTGATAAGATGTATATATGTTTTTCTGTTTAAAGTAATGTTGTTAGAATAATGGGTTTTTAAGTTTTGAAAATCATTATATGTTTGAAAAAGTCCATATGTATAAAAAATTAAGTATGTTAGAGTTGAAAGTTTGAATTTTTTATTTTCAAAATTAGTTTAAAGTAATAACATGCAATTATAGAAAATTTATTTTCTACAACATTTTATGGTAGTCGAAGTGGAATTCCAACAGTTTTGAGGCTACTATTTTTTATCGAAAATATTTTTTTAATTTTATTGATATTCAAAAATAAATTTAGAAAATTGAGAACATGGCGATATACATAGAATAATACATGTCATCATTAGACATCTTATTGTCCCAGCTTAAAACCCACATGGGCCAAAAACTAATCCCCTTAACAAAATGCAACAAACAACACTAAGCTAAAATGATATCCTTACATCTTGCAATAGCTTATCAGCCCAAAGGGCTGCAAAACAACTAATATGGTTCATCTTTCTCATTTATGGAAGAACAAAAAGATTTTTGATTTTGTGAGGAGTGTTTCCTCCTTTTCACTTCAGTCCATCCTTGATTATCCTAGGTGTTTCCCTCTCTAGCAACATAGTCTACCCCACCTTCATCTACAATCTCCAAAACCTTAGGGCAATTCCTTGGCCCCAATATCTTCTGGGATGAATCAACCACCGAAAGGGGACCGTTTACAACCATTTATTGTGCCAGATGGGGATTCAGAAGAATAGGACACACATTAGG